>NC_133649.1:245294973-245594973 GCF_009905375.1 Apium graveolens | reverse complement strand
AAACCCTAATTTTAAAATTCAAAAATCAAACTCAAATTTGAACATGTTATTGAACTCCAAATCAGACGTATAATATATCAAAATCATCAGGAAAATAATCTCTACAACATGGAGTCATCAAATCATACAAATAATCATCCGAACAAAAATTCATATTTTTAATAAATTTAATTCGAAAATAAATAAATTTCCAGAAAATAAACCTTTGATTCTGCAGTGAAACAAAGCTCAGAATCTGATAGAACACTTCAAATCCTTCGTTTTGGTTACTCAAGCTTTGAAAACAGAGATCGGTAACGCCTTCGTTTTGCTGTTTGATTCTTAGAACAGTTTTTTGTAATTAGGGTTTTTCTTTAAAAATTATAGAATTAACTATCTGCAAATGATTTTGATAGGAAATAAAATACGGAAAAAGGCTATTTATAATTACGGAAAATTAGTATCCCGTTGGATCATTCCGGATATAAAACGGTACGTTTATTTATAGAAACTGATCCAAACGGTATCGGTTTTCGGGATAATTATCCAAATCAGTACAATTTGTACTGCGGTCTTGGTCTCAGCGCCTGGTTACACGTACTACGAAGTGATAATTGGGATAGTTTAATAAAAAGCTCCCGTTTATCGAAAATACGGGTTTTATTGATTTACCGAAATGAATATTGTATCGAAAATGTTGCGCCGGGACCCGCGCAGAACAAACCGTACGCCGGATCGAAAAAGTCGAAACATGGAATATGCTCGGAATATTACAACTAGGTTAGGAAGGAGTTCTCGGAAGAGTTTCGGGTTCCAAAAACGTAACAACGGATGACGTCGATTGGTTCCCATTTTTATAAAATAGATTTTAAATACTCAGAAAAAGATTTTATAAATTTCATATGATCCTTATAAATCCATAAATCAACATAAAAATAATTAGGAAGATATGACTAATTATCTATGTTTTATTTTGGACATATAAAAATTAAAATACTCAATTAATATTATTTTTTTGAATATCCAAGTATAGATAATATTTAACAATTAACTCACAGAATAGATACTGAACACACATAATAATTATTTAATAGCAAAATAATTACACGATATATCCCGGATATTACAGTTATGGGAAAAGAAATCGTGGGTTGTGGGTTGTATTTTTGTTTTTGAATTTTTCTAATTTTTTTGGATTTTTTAGAAGGCAAAAAAAATTTCAACAGTCGGGGGCTGAGCGGCCGCTCAGCAAAGCTGCGCGTGCGCCCAGCATCCTGAGCGGGCGCCCAGCAAAGCTGAGCGGGCGCCTAGAGGGTTTCTGGAAAATACTATTTTCTTGCCCAATTTTTCTGATTTTTTTTGTGGTTTTGGATAGGTTACTAACTTCTAAGGGTTCCTATAGTCACAAATCTTGGGTTGCCTCCCAAGAAGCGCTTCGTTTATGTCATTAGCTTGACGTAGAGTACTTCAATCAAGTTGACAATAAAACGGCACTAACCACTTCCCGGTTTGCCGTGTCCCCATAGTAATGCTTCAATCGCTGACCATCAACCTTGAATGCTTGGCCTGGATCATCCTCAAAAATCTCCACCGCTCCATGTGGAAACACAGTTTTGACGATAAAAGGTCCAGACCACCTTGATTTCTACTTTCCAGGAAAAAGTCAGAGACGAGAGTTGAATAAAAGAACTTGTTGCCCCGGCACAAATGACTTATGATATAGCTTCCTGTCGTGCCACCTTTTCACTTTTTCCTTGTACATTTTGTTGTTCTCGTACGCTTGGAGTCGAAATTCATCAAGTTCATTTAACTTAGGCATTCGCTTCTTCCCAGCTGCATCTAGATCAAGGTTTAACATATCTTGGGCTTAGCTTTCCTTTCTTTCCAAACCTCGTTAGTCCTTTCCATGGTGATACTTTCAGTAATACCAAGCTTCCTTCTTCAAATTCCATGTCTTTCCTTGACTGATTTGCATATTTCCTCTGACGATCTTGTGCAGCTATCAATCTCTTCTGGATAATTTCAATAATTTCCTTTGTCTGCTGTACCAGTTCAGGTCCAAGTATCTTGCGTTCTCCTACTTCGTCCCAATATATTGGAGATCTACATTTGCGTCCATAAAGGGCTTCATAGGGTGGCATCCCAATGCTGGTATGATAACTGTTGTTGTAAGCAAACTCTACCAGAGGTAAATGTTCGTCCCAACTTCCTTTGAAATCAATAGCACAAACACGTAACATGTCCTCGATTGTCTGGATCGTTCTTTCACTTTGGCCATCCGTCTGGGGGTGATAGGCCGTACTCATATTCAGTCTTGTTCCCAAACATTCTTGAAAACTCTTCCAAAATCTTGAATTAAACCTTGGATCTCGATCAGATACAATAGACACAGGAACTCCATGACGAACTACAATTTCCTTCAGGTACATATGGACCAACTTGTCGAGCGAAAATCTTTCATTTATAGGCAGAAAATGAGCTGACTTGGTAAGTCTATCCACTATAACCCAAATGGCATCATGATTAGCCCTTGTCCTTGGTAATCCAACTATGAAATCCATGGAAATATGTTCCCATTTCCACTCTGGAATCTCCAATGGCTGTAACAATCCACTTGGTCTCTGATGCTCTGCTTTAACTCTCTGACAGGTATAACATTTGCTAATCCATTCCGCGATTTCCCTCTTCATGTCTGGCCACCAATAATTCTTCTTTAAATCTCTGTACATTTTGGTACTCCCTGATGGAATACCTTAAATTATGTGCCTCCTGTAAAATTTCATTTTTCAGCTCCGTCACTGGTGGAATCCAAATTCTAGATGAAAACCTCAGAATACCTTGATCATCCTTTTGCGAGCATAACTCTTCACCTACCAAACGATTTATATCTTGATCTATTACATCTTCCTGACATTTCTTTATTTTCTCAAATAATTCTGGTTGGAAAGTCATACTGTAAACTTTCGCTTCCTCAGGCTTGCAAACTTTAATCTCCAATTCCAATTTCTGAAATTCCTTATATATGTCTTCAGGTACTGATAACACATTCAACCTTTCCTTCCGACTCAATGCGTCTGCTACCACGTTCGCTTTACCGGGATGATAATTAATCGAGCAATCATAGTCTTTGATCAACTCTAACCATCTCCTTTGTCTCATATTAAGTTCCTTCTGTGTGAATATGTACTTTAAGCTTTTGTGATCCGTGAAAATCTCGCACTTTTCTCCATACAAATAATGTCTCCAAATCTTCAAAGCGAAAACTATGGCTGCTAGCTCCAAATCATGAGTAGGATACTTCTGTTCGTGTGGTTTCAATTGCCTTGACGCATACGCAATCAACTTTTCGTGCTGCATTAGAACACATCCTAATCCTTTGTGAAAAGCATCACTATAAATTACGAAATTCCCTTGATCATCTGGAAGTGACAAAATAGGTGTCGTGATCAATCGTTACTTCAACTCCTGAAAGCTTTCCTCGCATTTGTCATTCCATATAAACTTCTCATTCTTTCGTGTAAGCTTTGTTAATGGTGTGGCAATCCTCGAGAAATTTTGAACAAATCGACGATAATATCCCGCCAATCCTAAGAAACTTCTTACCTCGGTGGGTGTTTTCGGTCTCTCCCAATTCATAATTGCCTCGATCTTTGCCGGGTCCACTTTGATCCCTTTATTACTAACTATGTGCCCTAAGAACTGAACTTCCTGTAGCCAAAACTCATACTTCGAGAATTTAGCATATAACTTATTTTTCCTTAAAATCTCCAAAGCCGTTCTCACATGTTCCGCATGATCCTCTTCCGTCTTTGAATAGATTAAAATATCATCTATAAACATAATAACAAACTTATCCAAATACTCCTTAAAAATTCTGTTCATCAGGTCCATATACGCTGTCGGGGCATTGGTCAATCCAAAAGACATCACTAAAAACTCGTAATGTCCATACCTTGTTCTGAAAGCTGTCTTTGGTATATCTTCTGGCTTGATCTTTAGTTGATGATATCCTGATCTTAAATCAATTTTGGAGAAATACTTGGCTCCCTTCAACTGGTCGAACAGATCGTCAATTCTGGGTAACGGATACTTGTTCTTGATTGTCAGCTTGTTGAGCTCCCTATAGTCAATACACAGTCTCATGCTTCCATCTTTCTTCTTGACAAATAATATCGGGGCTCCCCATGGGGATACGCTGGGTCTGATTACTCCTTTCTCTAACAGCTCTTGCAATTACTTCTCTAGCTCTTTCATCTCAACAGGCGCCATTCTGTACGGGGCCTTGGATACCGGTTCTGTTCCAGGTGCTAAGTCGATCGCAAATTCAATTTCTCTGTCTAGAGGAAGTCCTGGTAACTCATCGGGAAATACGTCTGGAAATTCATTCACAACTGGAATATCTTCAAGTTTTGTTGGTTCTTGACTTCTGTCAATCACATATGCCATAAAATGCTCACATCCTTGTCGTAGTAACTTCTTGGCTTGAATCATCGTTAAAAACTTCTTTACTTGTTTTTGACCCTTGAACGTTATTATCCTTTCGTCAGGCATCTTCACCATTACCTTCTTATTTTGACAATCTATCTGGGCATCGTGCTTAGATAACCAATCCATCCCTAATATAACGTCAAATTCTCCTAACTTAAATGGTATCAAATCTACACAAAACTTACTACCAGAAATCTCAATCTCACAATTCCCACAAACTTAATTAACAGATACACGTTCTTGATTTGCTAATTCCACAGTCATTATTTCATTTAAACACTCAACTGGATAATTTAACTTACTAACAAAATCTTGTGAAATAAACGATCGAGTTGCTCCCGAATCTATTAACACTTTGGCACATAAAGAATTCACATTAAGCGTACCTGCCACGACATCCGTATCTTGGATCGCATCCTTCACTGACATGTCAAAAACTCTAGCCCTTGGAGTCTCATTCACTGCTGGGGTAGATCCCATAATCCTTAATGCATTACTGACTGGGGCTGATGTCTTGCAATCCCTGGCCATATGTCCTGGCTTTCCACATTTAAAGCATGTAAATCCAATGGCTGGAACCTTTACTGCTGGATTCTGGATAGGCTGATCCTTACTTGCTGGTTCTCTTGCTTGCTGATTTTGGCACTCCCTCGAATAGTGCCCTTTCTAGTTGCATTTAAAACATACCACATTCAACTTATTACAAACTCCTCCATGCTTTTTTCCACATACTTGACAATCTGGAAAAGTTAGTCTCAACTGATTTGGCTGATTTGTATTAACTGGACGGTTGCTCTGGCCTCCGTCTCCTGTATTCTGTTTTCTGAAATTAAAATTTCTCCCTGGCTGAAACTTGCCCTTCTTAAAATTTGGAAACTTCCCTGGTTGTGACTGACCCTCACTTCCCTCAACCTTCCTTTTCTTGCTTTCTTTCTCCTTCTGGAACATCTCACTCTCTGTCTCTGCGATCATAGCATTTGTACTACTCCTGCATAGGTATCCAATTCAAAAATGGCTACCTTCCCTCTGATCCAGGGTTTCAAACCCAGCTGGAATCTTTTAGCCTTCTTTCTGTCAGTATCCACATACGACGGTACATACCTTGACAATTCCTCAAATTTACCCTCATAATCTGTTATCGACATGTTCCCTTGCTTTAATTCTAAAAACTTCAGCTCCATTTGATCCTGAACAAACTGAGGAAAATACTTTTCTAAAAACAATTCCTTAAACCTTTCCCAAGTAATAACATCTGTACCTTCCAATGTCTTCACCATCTCCCACCAATAGGTGGCTTCATTCTTCAGATAGTAACTTGAAACTCAACCTTCTGTTCCTCCTTTACTTTCACTAAGGCAAATGCCTTCTCTATTTCCTTTAACCACACATTTGCTTCAATTGGCTCTAAGGAACCCTTGAATTCTGGTGGGTTTACTGCCTGAAAAGTTTTGAAAGTTACCTGGGGGTTGGTCTGCCTTTGTTGTTGTTGTGCCAGGTGAACTGTTTGTTGGGCCAAGATTTGAAGAATCTAGGCTATTGCTGGGTCTATGGGTCCTGGGTTCACATTTGGGTTTGTATCATCTTGGTTGTTATTGTTGTTGGTTCCTTCATTCTGGGTGTTGGTGCGGGTATTTCTTCTGGGAGGCATTTTCTGTAAAGAATCAAACAACTTATTCAGCTTTTGAATCAAATCTTTGTATAAAAGAAAAGTTTTGTAAAACAGAGGTATCTCTTTTTGAAAACAGTTGTAACTAAGTAAATTGCATGCTTCTTTACAGAATATAAACAGTCATGGAAAACAGGGTACATGGTATCACAGGGGTATAACTGGTGCAATAGATAAGGTAAGGTAAAACAGGTGCAATAAAATAAATGATAGTGCTGGAAAGGAAAAAGGTACTGATATATATAGATCAAAAGTTTTAGGTAGTACAAGCGTAAAGACGCTTCAGAAGTAAAAGCAAAAGGGTACAACAACCTATTCACTAGTCAGCATAGCTAGTCTATAAATACAACTCAAAAGTCTACTGATACACACTACACACTACTGTACATACTATATAACCATCACAATACTGCTCAGTATCTCTATTTCTGGATCTCTGACTCAACTCCAAGGAAACTCTGGTCCTGCCAGCCTCTCAAAGTCCTCCATCACCTCAGTAGCCCAGCCCATCAGTGCATCAGGGCCTCTTCCAGGTAATGTAGCTCCATGTAGCCTAGCCTCAAGAACCCTCCGTGTCACATGAATCTCCTCTCGAAGCTCCCTCACACCACGATCAACATCTGTAGTCCTGATGATATGCAGTAGCTCTCTAATCTGGGCCAACAAGGAATCACGCTCCAATAGAAGAGCCTCATACCGGTAATAAGGAACTGGGAGCAATGTAGACTGGAATGGGGCACTCGCAACTGAATGCCCAGTGGAATCTGAATCCGCTGGTGGGGGTCCTCTGATAGGTGGCCTCATACCTGGTGGAATCGCCTGCAGTGGTACGGGCTGCAACACAGGTGGAGGTAGAATAGCCAATACTGGTGGAATGACAGGACGTGGATCCGATGATGGTGCTCCAACTGAAGGCTCTGAGTGATCAGCTGATACGGGAATAAAAGAGTCGGTCATCGCTGCTATCTGAAATCATATCGTAATATCAGAATCTCAACTCATAACGCGAATTACACAAATACCAGATATACCGAAGCACTCAACCTCTCGACGTTCTATCTTTCTATTCCTTACTTCTAATCCTAACCCTCTACCCATTCCCGTCAACCTAGGCTTGTGTCAGTGACTTATAATCCTGTAGCTCTGATACCAAACCTGTGGCGCCCTCCAAACCCGGGTCAAAAGTTTGGGGTCCACACACACATACACATACTTTATTTATAACCTGCTTATAACAATAATAAAGATAACAATAATATGCAGTGACCCTATTTACCAACTACCACGGATCACAACAGGCTAAAGTATGCACACAAGCCATACATCTACTTATATTACATACAGTTCAAATCCCAATCATTCAAACTCAAACTGAGTATTAAACTTTATTACAAACTTTTACAAACTTAAATTATTCCAAAAGAAGCCTACTAGCTCAACTTTCTTAACCTGAACCCCTAGCTCTCGCGCTGGACTGGGGATCCTCGTTACCAACTGGTTCCTTTTTAGCTGGAAAGAATATAAATAACATCGCACAAATGAGCTAACTAGCTCAGCAAGTCACAATGACAAAACTGAGAATAATGATCATCAATAGAACATGATTATGATATCAAGTGAACAATGGATTATGATTTAGAATTGGATATTATACTTATAATTTAAAAACCAAGGTTAGGCTGCTGATCAGTCACGCACTAACCCCGAGCAAGGCACACATCATTGCTCTAACTACTGGATCCAAGGCACACATTGGCCTAACTTGACCATTATATGGTCTGACCACGAATCTGGTCCACAATTTTATAAAAACAATCCAATTCTAACATAATAACTGAATAAGCAATAATAAACAATAACTAGAATCATTAACAACAATGAGTGTTTAACAATGAAATGGTTTCAATCCTTGTAAGGATCAATAAAGTAATTTCAAAGCTTGGATGTTGGGTAATGAAAGAATTGGATAACAAAGGAATCAATGTTTCAGGGTTTCAAGGATTTGGTCTTTCAAAGCATAAGATATCATGGATTGAGTATATAAGTAATTCAGTTCAGCGTTTGGTATTTAGTTTGTATGTATTTGTGGAGTAGTATCGTAGATTCGTGGTTCGTGTTTGGGTATACAATAATCAATGGTCTAGAAAGAATCAGGTTACGGCTCAAGATCAATAACTGGAATCAGGGTTTAGGTTTCTGTGCTTCAAAGCACTTGCAATATCACAGGATTATCAAGTACCACAATATCTCGAGAAAGTTCAGAACACTTGCCTGGTACTAGCTTACTATTCTGCTCTCGCTTCCAATCACAATCGTCTTATTCCTCAACTACCTGTTTTCCTTTCCTACGCCTTGCCTCTTCTGCTCACATATCATAAACATCTATCAATAATCGACTCATAGAGTTCTATTCAACACATACTTCTATCTACCCTTCGTTTTACCCAAATCCGATTAACGGATTGAAAGTTATGTAATAATCAAGTAAACACCGAATATATAGACTGATAGTTAATTAACAAATCACATATAGCACATAATACATCACGTACTCAATGATATATTATTTATAAAGAAGTCTCGGGTCATAAATAGGCTTTCGGGTATTTAAAATGATTTTTAAAACATTTTTCGGAATTAAAACGGGTCGTTGGATCAATTTCGGGTTAATAAACAGGGTTCGGTTGGCCAATTCTGGCTCCGAAACAATTTTATACTAATTATCGAGCCTTGGAAATAATTTAGAATAATATTTTAAAGCTCGAAATTATTTTTTGGAATTTTTAAATCATTTTTAAGTAATTATATCTAATTAAATAATTAATTAAAATCAATTAATAATTAATTAAATCAATTAATCAATTAATTTCCAAATTAATTGACCAATTAATCGATTAAAAATTAACTGAAATTAATTAACTAATTAATTCAGATTTATTTCTGAATTAAAAATAATTTTCGGAATTAAAATACTAATTTTTAGAATTTTCAGAAATTAAAAATGAATTTTTATAATAAAAATAAATAGAAAATATGATTTTAAACATTTTTAAAACAGGAATCCAATTTTTGCAAAGTCTGGAAACCTGGGGGACCAAACTTCATCGTTTTCAAAAGTACAGGGACCAAACAGCAATTTTGCAGTTCCAGTCGCCGGAAAAGTCGGGGGTGGCCGGAGAATTCACCTCCGGCATCCTCCCACCATCATCACCTCCAGAATTAAACTACACAACACCAAGAACCTATATCTGCAATCAAAATTCATCAATAACCCCAGACTTGGTCGGAATTTGATCAAGAAACTCGCCGGTTTCCGGCGGGTTCGACGTAAACTTCAAAACACAACTCCCTTCTCTACAGATCTCGTTGATTCATGAAACTTGTACGACTAGATTGCAAATTTCACAGAGAATACAATACACTATACCACAACATCAATCTATATCAGAATAAGAAACCCCCAATTTCAATTAAGAACATTCATACGGGTTATAAACCCTAATTTTAAAATTCAAAAATCAAACTCAAATTTGAACATGTTATTGAACTCCAAATCAGACGTATAATATATCAAAATAATCAGGAAAATAAGCTCTACAACATGGAGTCATCAAATCATACAAACAATCATCCGAACAAAAATTCATATTTTTAATAAATTTAATTCGAAAATAAATAAATTTCCAGAAAATAAACCTTTGATTCTGCAGTGAAACAAAGCTCAGAATCTGATAGAACACTTCAAATCCTTCGTTTTGGTTACTCAAGCTTTGAAAACAGAGATCGGTAACGCCTTCGTTTTGCTGTTTGATTCTTAGAACAGTTTTTTGTAATTAGGGTTTTTCTTTAAAAATTATAGAATTAACTATCTGCAAATGATTTTGATAGGAAATAAAATACGGAAAAAGGCTATTTATAATTACGGAAAATTAGTATCCCGTTGGATCATTCCGGATATAAAACGGTACGTTTATTTATAGAAACTGATCCAAACGGTATCGGTTTTCGGGATAATTATCCAAATCAGTACAATTTGTACTGCGGTCTTGGTCTCAGCGCCTGGTTACACGTACTACGAAGTGATAATTGGGATAGTTTAATAAAAAGCTCCCGTTTATCGAAAATACGGGTTTTATTGATTTACCGAAACGAATATTGTATTGAAAATGTTGCGCCGGGACCCGCGCAGAACAAACCGTACGCCGGATCGAAAAAGTCGAAACATGGAATATGCTCGGAATATTACAATTAGGTTAGGAAGGAGTTCTTGGAAGAGTTTCGGGTTCCAAAAACGTAACAACGGATGACGTCGATTGGTTCCCATTTTTATAAAATAGATTTTAAATACTCAGAAAAAGATTTTATAAATTTCATATGATCCTTATAAATCCATAAATCAATATAAAAATAATTAGGAAGATATGACAATTATCTATGTTTTATTTTGGACATATAAAAATTAAAATACTCAATTAATATTATTTTTTTGAATATCCAAGTACAGATAATATTTAACAATTAACTCACAGAATAGATACTGAACACACATAATAATTATTTAATAGCAAAATAATTACACGATATATCCCGGATATTACAGTTATGGGAAAAGAAATTGTGGGTTGTGGGTTGTATTTTTGTTTTTGAATTTTTCTAATTTTTTTGGATTTTTTAGAAGGCAAAAAAAATTTCAACAGTCGGGGGCTGAGCGGCCGCTCAGCAAAGCTGCGCGTGCGCCCAGCATCCTGAGCGGGCGCCCAGCAAAGCTGAGCGGGCGCCTAGAGGGTTTCTGGAAAATACTATTTTCTTGCCCAATTTTTCTGATTTTTTTTGTGGTTTTGGATAGGTTACTAACTTCTAAGGGTTCCTATAGTCACAAATCTTGGGTTGCCTCCCAAGAAGCGCTTCGTTTATGTCATTAGCTTGACGTAGAGTACTTCAATCAAGTTGACAATAAAACGGCACTAACCACTTCCCGGTTTGCCGTGTCCCCATAGTAATGCTTCAATCGCTGACCATCAACCTTGAATGCTTGGCCTGGATCATCCTCAAAAATCTCCACCGCTCCATGTGGAAACACAGTTTTAACGATAAAAGGTCCAGACCACCTTGATTTCAACTTTCCAGGAAAAAGTCAGAGACGAGAGTTGAATAAAAGAACTTGTTGCCCCGGCACAAATGACTTATGATATAGCTTCCTGTCGTGCCACCTTTTCACTTTTTCCTTGTACATTTTGTTGTTCTCGTACGCTTGGAGTCGAAATTCATCAAGTTCATTTAACTTAGGCATTCGCTTCTTCCCAGCTGCATCTAGATCAAGGTTTAACTTCTTCAACGCCCAATAAGCCTTATGCTCAAGCTCCGCAGGTAAATGACATCCCTTACCATAAACAAGTTGAAACGGGGACATCCCAAGTGGAGTCTTGTATGTTGTTCTATAAACCCAAACAGCTTCATCGAGCTTTAAAGACCAATCCTTCCTTGACGGACAAACAGCTTTCTCTAGAATGTGCTTGATTCATCTATTAGACACTTCAGCTTGACCATTCGTTTGCGGATGATAGGCAGTAACAACACGATGATTCACATTGTAGCGCTGCATCATAGAAGTGAACTTACGATTGCAGAAATGTGACCCCTCATTACTTATGATTACTCGTGGTATTCCAAACCTTGTGAAAATCTGCTTATGAAGAAAATTCAACACTACCTTTGCATCATTCGTCGGTAGAGCCTTGACTTCTACCCATTTTTAGACATAATCGACTGCCAGCAAGATGTACTGATTATTACAGGATGAGACAAATGGTCCCATGAATTCGATTCCCCAAACATCAAAGACCTCGACTTCAAGCATCACATTTAACGGCATCTCATCCTTCCTTGTAAGATTCCGCACTCTTTGGCAACGATCACACCTTAAAACGAACTGATTTGCATCCTTAAACAAAGTAGGCGAGAAAAAACCTGTTTACAGAATACGAGCTGCTGTCTTTTCACCACCATAATGTCCACCATAAACTGTGGAATGGCAGTCTCGTAATATCCCCTCCATCTCATAGAATGGGATACATCTCCTGATGATCTGGTCAGCTCCTTGTCTAAACAAATACGGTTCATCCCACATGTACCACTTCACCTCATGCAGAAACTTCTTCTTTTGAGCTGCATTCATATTAGGAGGCATTATATTGCTGACAAGATAGTTCACAATATCTGCGAACCATGGCTCTTCCTCCTGAACTGCGAACAACTGCTCATTCGAAAAAGATTCGTTGATCAATGTGTTACCATAAGAAGTAGAATCGGGATTCTCTAATCTAGAGAGATGGTCAGCTACTTGATTCTCAGTACCTTTTTGATCCTTGATCTCTAACTCAAATTCCCGTAGCAAGAGCACCCAACGAATAAGTCTGGGCTTCGAATCCTTCTTTGAGACAAAATAGCGAATGGCAGCATGATCAGTGAATACTGTCACCTTTGTCCCAAGCAGATAATATCGAAATTTTTTCGAAACCAAAGACTATAGCCAAGAGCTCCTTCACAGTAGTGGTGTAGTTTATTTGAGCTCCATTTAGAGTCTTACTAGCATAGTAGATCACATGAAAAAGATTATTCTTGCACTGCCCAAGAACTGCTCCCACCGCATAATAACTCGCATCACATATCATCTCAAAAGGCTCTGTCCAATCAGGTGCCGTAATAACTGGTGCAGTTATCAAACTCTTCTTGATAGTCTCGAATGCCGCCAAGCATTCATCATCAAATTTGAAAGGCACATCCTTCTCGAGCAAGTTGCACAATGGCTTAGATATCTTCGAGAAGTCCTTAATGAAATGCCGATAAAAACCCATATGACCAAGAAAACTACGGATTCCTTTCACAGAAATAGGTGGTGGGAGATTTTCTATGACTCCCACCTTGGCTTTGTCCACCTCAAGACCCTTGCTAGAGACTTTATGCCCAAGAATAATGCCTTCACACACCATAAAGTGATATTTTTCCCAATTGAGCACCAAATTAGTTTCCACACACCTTTTACGCACCGCACGAAGATTATTCAAACATTCACCATACAAATGTCCAAAGACGGAGAAGTCGTCCATAAACAATTCGACATTGTTTCCAATCATATTAGAGAATATAGCCATCATACATCTCTGAAAAGTGGTCGGTGCACCACATAAATCAAACGATACTCTGCGAAAAGCAAACGTGCCAAATGGACAAGTGAAGGTAGTCTTTTCTTGATCCTCTGGTGCAATGCAAATCTGATTATACCCCGAATAGCCATCCAGAAGACAATAATACTCATGACCGGCCAACCTGTCAAGCATCTGATCAATAAATGGAAGAGGGAAGTGATCCTTTCTCGTGGCTTTGTTCAACTTTTTGTAATCCATGCATACCCTCGATCCTGTGACTGTTCGAGTGGGGATGAGCTCGTTCTTCTCATTTGCTACCACAGTGATACCTCCTTTCTTAGGTACACATTGCACGGGGCTCACCCAAAAATTGTCAGAAATAGGATATATGATTCCCGCATCCAGCCACTTCGGAATTTCTTTCTTTACCACTTCTTTCATGATAGGATTAAGTCATCACTGTTGCTCAACAGTCGGTTTACTACCTTCCTCTAGCAGAATTTTATGCATGCAGTACGAAGGGCTGATCCCTTTGATATCTGCTATAGTCCACCCGATAGCCGATTTGAATTCTCTCAAAATCCTCAAGAGCTTGTCCTCCTCACTACCTGAAAGGTCAGATGCAATAATAACAGGTAAAGTAGATGCATCACCTAAAAAAGCATACCTCAAGTGTTCAGGCAATAGTTTAAGCTCCAAAGTAGGTGCTTCCTCAATGGATGGTTTGAGCTTTCCTACAGCATTCTTGAGATCAGAAGTACCAAGAGATTCAAATAACATGTCTAGCTTTCGCCTCCAAGAAGAAGCATTTAGATATTGTAGTTGCTCATTGCCATCCTCATCGTCACTGTCAAAGTCCCCCACTAAGGCCTTTTCTAAGGCATCAGACATTAGCATATGATCAAGTTCTGAAGTTACCGCAGAATCAATCAAATCCACCTTTAAGCACTCCTCGTCTTCTGTAGGGAATTTCATTGCCTTGAATACATTGAATGTCACATCCTGATCCTGCACCCTCATAGTAAGTTCACCATTCTGCACATCTATCAAGGTACAGCCTGTAGCCAAGAAAGGTCTTCCCAAGATTATGGGAATCTTCTTGTCTTCCTCAAAATCCAAAATGACAAAGTCTGCAGGGAAGAAGAGCTTATCCACCTTAACTAACACGTCCTCCACTATGCCTCGTGGGTATGTAATAGAACGATCAGCCAATTGTAGAGACATGTAGTTGGGCTTTAGATCAGGAAAATTCAACTTTTTGAAGATAGACAACGACATCAGATTGATTCTTGCTCCCAAATCGCACAGGCATTTGTCAAAAGACAACTTGCCAATGGTGCAAGGAATGGTGAAGCTACCTGGATCTTTAAGCTTTAGAGGTAATTTTTGTTGCAGCACAGCACTGCACTCTTCCGTTAGAGCAACGGTCTCAAGGTCATCCAATTTCACCTTCCTTGAAAGAATACTCTTCATAAATTTCACATAACTAGGCATTTGCTCCAGAGCCTCAGCGAAAGGTATGTTGATGTGAAGTTTCTTGAACACCTACAGAAACTTACCGAACTGCTTATCCAGCTTTTGTTGTTGCAATCTCTTAGGGAAAGGTGGTGGAGGATAGAGTTGTTTCTCCCCTGTATTACCCTCAGGCAGAGTGTGTTCAACAGTAGTCTTCCTTGGTTCCGCCGCTTTCTCCTTTTGCTTCTCTTCTTCATCAACAACTCCAGCTTCTCCGTCTTTCACTTTTTCAGCATCAACAACTTTTCTAGACCTTAAGGTAATAGCTTTGACTTGCTCTTTAGCTTCCTTCCTGCCTGGCACTTCAGTATCGCTGGGAAGTGTTCTAGGTTGACAGTTGAGCACTGCATTGGCTATTTGACCGATTTGATTTTCCAAGGTCTTGATAGAAACAGCCTGACTTTTGCACAACAGCTTGAGTTCCACAAAATCAGCACTAGAAGGTGGAGCAGCACCTCCTTGTTGAGGATATGATTGCCTTTGAGCATAATGTTGTGGTTGCTGGAATCCAGGTGGATTAAACTGTTTACTTACACCTTGCTGATATGGTTGCTGAATAGCATTCTGAGTATTGTTCCAGCTGAAATTGGGATGATTTCTATTGTTAGGATGATAGGTAGCTGGCACGGGCTGCTACGGTCGCTGATAATTGTTCACATACTGAATAGATTCATTCACAAGAGAACACTGATCCGTAGCATGAGAACCTGCATAAAGCTCATAAACCATAGCTATCTGATTGACTCCATAGGTGGCTAAAGAATCGACCTTCAAAGACAGCGCTTGGAGCAGCGCTGCAATAGCTGTAGCTGCATCGACTTCCAGAATACCTGCTACCTTCCCAGGCATCATCCTTTGAGTTGGGTTTTGATGTTCATTTGCAGCCATACTTTCAATAAGATTATAAGCCTCGGTATAGCTTTTGGCCTACAAGGCGCCTCCAGCTGCTGCATCGAGCATGGGCCGAGATTGGGCCCCCAAACCATTATAGAAACCAGTGATCACCATCCAGTCAGGCATACCATGATGTGGACACTTTCTCAATATCTCCTTGTAGCGCTCCCAAGCTTCGCACATAGATTCTGTTGGTTGCTGCACAAACTGAGTAAGAGTACTCCTCATAGCCGTAGTCTTCGCCATTGGATAGAACTTCACTAGAAACTTTTGCGCAAGATCTTGCCAAGTAGTGATGGACCCAGCTGGTTCAGAATGTAACCAGTCCTTAGCTTTATCCCTCAGAGAGAATGGGAAAAGCCTCAACTTGATAGCCTCATCAGTCACACCATTATATTTGAAAGTACTACAGATCTTGACAAAATTCCTGATGTACATGTTGGGGTCTTCAGCCGCAGCACCTCCGAAAGAAACAGAATTTTGCACCATCTGAATAGTGCTCGGCTTGATTTTAAAAGTGTTAGCATGAATAGCCGGATGAAGGATGCTTGACTGAATGTCATCAATTTTAGGTCGAGAAAAGTCCATCAGAGCTGGATCTGCCGGAACTATACGATCACCCATGATTACTGGTTCTTTCTGTTCACTCTATTTATCCGAATCTTCAAAATCTATCTTCTCTGGAATATCAAGAACTGAGTCTGTCTCCTCAGCCGTATCTAAAGTCCTCTTGCGAGTACGAGAAAGTGTTTGCATAAACGCTCGCTAAAGTACCTGAAACACAACCGGAAATAATAAGTAACACGTCTTAATCAATGAGTCCTAATGACCACTGATGGTAAGTACATTGTTATTCCTAGTGGACTAACAATGAGATTTACAGAAGGGGGGTTGAATGTAAATCTCAAAACTTTTTCAAGTTTTGAGCAGTTTCAAAGGCTGTGTGTTTAAGATAAACAAGTGTGTGAATTGCTTTAAGCTAATGCAGACAGATATATATTCAAGCACAAAAGTACAGAACACAACAGACCTTAAAAACTTTTCTGGTGGATTTGTTGTTCCACCAGAGATGGTATTTCAGAAAATCTGTGATTCAAGAAGTTGATCACAGCTGCATCCTAGTACAAACTAGATAATTTTTCTCAAGATTTTTCTAAACAGCTCTGGAAAAATTCTGTTCTAATTACTAGCTGCTACTTGGTTTATATAACACCAAGTTTTTACAAGTGAAGACAAAGATAAAAAGTACAATAATAAAATAAGTTCTCCACTTGTTTCTTCTCCATTTTACTCCAGTGCATTGTTGACTATTGCCTCTTTATACTAGAGTAGAACGGCTGCTTTTTCTGATGTTTCTGAAATAGGCTACCACATCTCAGTTGTCTCTGTCAACCCATGTGCCTCTGTTTGTAGGTACAACTACCACTTGTCAACTGCTATTTAACAAAACATCCGTTGAAGCCTTCATCCGTTGATGGCTTTATCCGTTGATGTGCTAGCAGTTGAAGCTCTATCCGTTGATGCACTCATCCGTTGAAGGATGTTATCCGTTGAAGCTTTAGAGACATCTGTTGAAGCTTTGTTTCTCATCCGTTGAAGGTCTTTAAGTTATCCGTTGATACCATTTCATTTATACAAAATTACAAGGCTTGAAATATTTACAATTGGCCTTCCTATCTGCATATCCTTTAGTAGTCAACATGACTTATAATTTCCCTCAACATTTAAGAATTATATCTCAAATTCAGAGACTGAAATGTGCTACAACACTAGACTTATTTCTTAGTAAAGCTACACCATCAACGGATAGCCAAAGTGGTCTTATCCGTTGAGGCTACAAACACTAGATTTCTACTTAAGTGTTTTGTTAAACATATCATCAAACTAATGCACATATATTCCTAACAATCTCCCCCTATTTATGTCTATAAGAATTGTAGACATAAATTCAAGGTTAACTTGATGATAACAAAACACTTAACAAATATATGAACTGAAACTAAGTAGAAATTTAAAAGTGCTGCCAAAGTGTATGTACTAGAAGGTAATTGAAGATTTACAGTGTTTCCAAGGGTGCTCCTCTAGCCTGAGCAAATCATCTTTTTCTTCTTTGATCCCTGGTTTTCTTTCCTAGCCCTTTTTCATTTTCCTCAATTTGGAGTTGGAGTTGTCTGAAGAATTCAGCTTCATCTTCATCACTGATATCCAACTTAGATTGCATTTCTTTGAGAGTTTCATTGCTGGCAATCTTGAGTTGGTCTTCAAGTCTGAAAAATCTTCTGACTCCTTTATCATCTCTGAATTCCATCAACCAATGAGGTGATTTGTGAATTGTAGTTCCCCTTTCTTGAATGAGTAAGGTTCTGGGCAAAGCATTGGGCTCCCTCCAAGTTTTCCTTATGTTGGCAATCTTGTTGAGAATTTCAGTCTTGGCAGTCCTGGTAAAGCCAGAATCCTTTTGTATGGCTGAAAAGACTCTGATCAAGGTAGAGTAACCTTCATTCAGAATCCTGTAGAGAGGCCATGTTCTTTCCCCAGCTCCTTGGTATCTGAACACCAATCTCTCTGGTAGCTGTCTGTAAGCAGCAATTCCCCTTACATCCTCCAGCTCATCCAGATAGAGTTCAATGTCTGAAATTTCTTTTATGTCACAGATGTGAACATAATCATCTTTAGAAATGGGTGGCTTAGGGTTAGGTTTATGTTTTTGAGTGAATTTCTTACAGTTTAGGAGAGGTGTAGATTTGGATTTTCTTTTCTGTTTCTTTGGTAGTGGAAGAGTGGTTAAAAAGGTAGGCAAATTGATGGTGTCCCAATCAATAGGTTCCTCTTTTGGGATGATTGGTTCACCATGGATGTTTATAGTGGGATCAGCAACAAAGGGTTCAGGTATGGAAGGTAGAGATTTAGTTTCTTCAGTGTTGCCTTCACTCCTTCTATGTGCCTTGGCCTTTCTTCTGTTTCCCTTCTGCCATTCCTCTTTTTCCTCCATGCTTTCACCAAATATACTCCCAAAAACCTCATCTAAGTTTGCAATCTTGTCTTCACCCCTGACTTCAATTCCTTTCTCATTTTTAACTAGACTTGACTTTAGCTTTTGTTCAAGCTTTGCTTGTGCTCTTTTGTCAGCCTTGAGTTTTTCAGCTTCTTTCTTTAACCTTTTGGTTTCTTCCCTCTTGGCTATTGAGAATTTGGGATGTCCTTGCATCACACATATGCTCTTTCCCTCTCTAAAGATAATAGCCATGTTTCTCCTTACTGCCTCATCCATGGTCTCCTTGTGTTTTATGATGCTTGTACCCAAAACTTTGTCTTCATCAGGCTTTGGAAGAGGAAAGTCCACTTCTTTCATCTGAGCAAAGTCTAGAGGGTTCTTTGTGGAGTCCTTGCTGGATCTGGTGTTGGGCTTGAGAACCATAGGTTTTAGATTCTTGAAAGAAGTCTCTCCAACCTTATTTCTCCTTTCTGGCTTGTGCTCCATATTGATTGGTTCAACCTTTGTGCTATGTTTCACAGATATTGAATTATCTTGTGTTGAGCCAAACAGCTGTTGCATCCTTTCATCAATTCTCCTCCTTTGCTCTTTCACCTGAATTTCAGCTGCTGCTAGCTGGATTAAATCAATTCCATCAGGCTTTCCTTTGATTTGAATGATTGGAGAAGTAGTGATGGCAGGAACTAGCACTTTAGATATTTGGATTTTTGTAGATGGCTCTCCTTCCCCTTCCCTTTTACTCTCCCCCTTTTTGTTAGCATCAAGGAGAGGGGTCAGGCCCTGTGCTTTTGCCAGCTGCATAAGTAGATTTGTTTGAGATTGTTGGTTGTGAAGAATGGTGGCCACAGAATCTTCAATAACTTGAACTCTGTCTTCCAATTTGGCCAGCCTTTTTTCAGTATGTGATTCCTTTTTCAATCTCAACAAAATGTTCTGCATTGTACCAAAGGGCATGACTGAATCCAATTTTTCAGAATTGTAGGATTTCAAGTCAGCAATATCCTTTCTGAGTTCATCCACACTCAGATTCTGTCTTACTTGCTGCAACTTCATGAGATGCAGTGAGTCCAAGTGAGCTGTAAGGATAGCCTTTGTACCAGCATGAGAAGTTTTCTGAATGGCCTGTTTGATAGTACTGATTTGTTTGACTAAGGAGACATTGAATTGCCCTGTTGTAGACTCCTTTGTGAAGGCCCATTCAGGTAGATTTGGAATAGAACTAGGGCCCTCATCTCCCCCTAAGTTCATGCTTCCATCAGAAGAAACAAAGTCATCATCATCAGAATTTACTCCAAATTCTTCAAATGACTCACCAGCTGTTGAAGGCATCTTGTTAATAGCAGTTTTGTCCCTTTGAAGAGATGCTGTTGTATGTACTAGATGTAGTGTCTTTTCTGCCTCCACATTGCCCTGTGCAGCCAATACTTGATAGGCTGAAACAGGATGAGTAAAAGTGTCAGCATCCAAGGAAATGTTATCAATTACAGCTTTGTAATGTTGCTGAAATTGTCTTTCCTTTTCAGCATCATTTACAATCATTGACTCACTAGCAATGGCTGGATCCATCCTTATATCTGCTGTACCTGCCTTTCTCTCATTTTCTCTATGTTCTTGCATCAGGGGCTCCCCCTGGCTCACACAACTCACTCCCTCACCTTCACCTACTAAGGTGGTACTCCTCTCACTTACTTTTGCCATGCTGGAAGAAATAGCATGCATATTGGAGCTCTCAATCTCTCCTTTTTCCTGGGAGCAACCCAGCCTCTCACTCAAATTGTCACTCCCTTCCCTCAGTCCTAGCAGTGATTGTACAGTAATCAAGTCTTCTACACTTGGAATTGTTTCAGTTTTTTGTGTAGAGACTATCAACGGATGAGGAATAGCCGTTGAAGGTGAAACTGATGGTATCAACGGATAACTGCTGTTAAGCTTATCCGTTGAAGAACAACCACTTGTCAACGGATGAGTAATATCCGTTGAAGAAGGAAAAGAAGTAGAAATTGAAAGTGATATAACTGTTGAATCTGTGTAGATTGATATGAGTTTTGGTGACACAGATCCTTCAATTACATCTGAAAGAATTTGCGGGTGATCCAACAAATCATCTAAAAGATGATGATCACCTGTATTTGAGTGGGGCTCCTCCCTGAGTTGTAAAGAGGGAGAATCAGGAATTGATGGGAATAACATATCCACATCTAGAGATGGTGAAGAAGTGTGTGGTGATTGATGTGTGTTAATTGTGAGAGAATGGGGCTGTGACTCCACATTTGTTGGAGCCACATCAAACTGAGTTTGAGAAGGCATAGATACAGATGGGTGTATCTGTGCAGTGTGTGCACCCTGTGTAGAAGATTGGGTTCTAGCTCTCTTTCTTCTAATAAAGGCTTTTGTTGGTGAGTTTTTGGCTTTAGTGTCCCTCCCTCGTTTGTGTGTTCCTGGTTGGGAACTATTTTCAATAGTCACATCCTTTTGGGAGGATGCAGCTAGGGATATGCTAGTAACCTTTTCAACCACCACAGCTTTTTGAGAAACTGTGGCTTGGCTAGCTTGGGAAGCACTTTTCTCTCCTTCCTTATCCTGGGGGTTTCTTTGATGTTCACCCCTCCCCTCACCACTCACACCCTGTTCACTCCCCTCAGGGTTAATGGTAGGTGTTACAACTGTTGTCTTTTGAGAAACAACTGAGGTGGTTTTCTTTGTCTTTGATTTTGAAAGTTTAGTTTTGGTGACCTTGGTAGGAATCTGTTGGGGCATTGTCACAGATTCCATGGCCACACTAGAAGATAAAGAAATAGAGGGGTTGGAGGAAGTAGGAGTTGTAGAAGCAATTACCTCACCTACCTGAGGTGCATTCATGATTGGTAAATATACCAATGGCACACTGCTGTTGAGATCCATTCTCAATAAATCTGCAAGAACTCTTTTCTCTTGTGCCCAGCACTTGAGTTTATTATTCTCATTCGTAATGACCAAACCTTCAGCAACATGGTTAGCCAATAACATAAAGAATCTAGCATAATAGATGTTATTAGGTCTATTAGCTTTGTTACCTAATCTAGTACCCAATTCTAGCATAACATAGTTGCTAAAATTAAAATACCTATCAGAAACAAGCATATAGAGCATATTAACAAGAGATGAAGTTATGGCATCAAAATTGCTAATTTTCCCAGAGAAAATCTTGATAAAGGCATCCCCAAGAAAACTCCATTCTTTTCTAAGGCCTTTTCTTTTAATACTCCCTAAACTAGCAGAGGAGAATAACCTATGGAATCTAACATGTTGGATACATCATTATCAGTGTGTGGTGTCATGGCATTGTTCTCAGGTAATTTAAAACATGCTAGTAAGTCATCACAGTTAACACAGTGATTTTTACCTTTGAGAGTGAAGGAGATAGTCATTTCTATGGAGTTGAACTCAGCAGTTGTCCAAATTTCCTCAACTACTTCACAGTAAATCGTTGGGGCTTCCAGCATTGCATAGCTAAGTTTACAGTTTTTGATGAAGTCCATCATTTTGTGATAATCTGAGTGGGCTTCATTCTTTTCTACCAAAGCTATGAAATTGTTCTTCTCATAGATGAACCCAGATTGAGACATAATCTTTACTACTGGTGCCATTGTTGTGAGTAGAAATTGCAGAGAATAACTTGAAGGTTTTACAGAGAGAAAATGGTAAAAGCTTTGAAATTTCAAGAAAGCGTAAAGTAAAAATGAAAAATCAGAAGGGCTTATATACTTTCCAAAAAAAATAAATAAGTGATTAAACAATAAATATGTGTAAGTGAATTTCAGCCGTTTAAGAATAAACTGTAAGTATTCTGAAAACTACCTTTAAAACAAATACATACAGCTGTATGTATGAGTATCAACGGTTAAGACAATAGAATCAACGGCTGTGAAACACTTGAATCGACTGATGTGATATTTCAACGGATAAGGTAAACTGTCATCCGTTGAAGAGCACTTCAGTTTTATCCATTGACGGATAAAAATTCCAGAAATGTATATGACTTTCAACGGATAATGAACATCCGTTGATAGAACAATTTTGACTTTCAACGGATAGGGAATATCCGTTGATGGAATAATCTATGTTAAAAATCAAATTTGTTCTTGCAGCTAATACATTTCAGGCTTCAATTCAAATTGCAATAAGGACATGAATTTTAAGAGTAATTAAGCATACCTAGCTCACTTACCAATCTTGTGAAAGTTGATTCATCAAGTGGCTTGGTAAATATGTCTACAATTTGTTGTTCACTTGGAACAAAATGAAGTTCCACTGTACCTTTCATCACATGTTCCCTAATGAAGTGGTACTTGATATCAATGTGCTTGGTCCTTGAGTGCTGCACAGGATTCTCTGTTATGGCTATGGCACTTGTGTTGTCACAAAAAATAGGAATTCTATCAACATGTAGTCCATAATCAAGGAGTTGATTCCTCATCCATAACACTTGAGAGCAGCAACTTCCAGCAGCAATGTATTCAGCCTCAGCTGTAGAAGTAGAGACTGAATTTTGCTTTTTGCTAAACCATGATACAAGCTTGTTTCCCAGGAATTGGCAGGAGCCAGTTGTACTTTTCCTGTCTATTTTGCAACCTGCATAGTCTGCATCTGAGTAGCCAATTAGATCAAAACCAGACTCTCTAGAGTACCAAATTCCTAGATTTGGAGTCCCCTTGAGATATCTGAAAATTCTTTTAATAGCTACTAAGTGAGATTCTTTAGGGTCAGCTTGAAATCTAGCACAGAGACATGTAGAAAACATTATATCTGGTCTACTGGCTGTTAAGTATAAAAGTGAACCAACCATGCCTCTATAACTTGTAATGTCTACAGACCTTTCAGTCTTATTTAATTCAAGTTTGGTGGCAGTGGCCATGGGAGTTTTTGCAGATGAACATTCTATTAAGTCAAACTTCTTTAAAAGATCATAAATATATTTAGTTTGACTAATGAAAATTCCATCACTAACTTGTTTACCTTGTAAACCAAGAAAATAGGTTAGTTCTCCCATCAGGCTCATTTCATAATTACTTTGCATTAGCTTAGCAAACTTTTTACAAAGCTTATCATCTGTAGATCCAAATATTATGTCATCTACATAAATTTGAACAAGTATACTAGAGCCATTAACATTCCTAAAGAAGAGAGTTTTATCAACAGTACCTCTAGTGAAGTGATTCTCCAAAAGGAATTTTGATAAGGTTTCATACCAGGCTCTAGGTGCTTGCTTCAGTCCATAGAGTGCTTTCAACAGATAATACACATAGTCTGGAAAATTTGGATCTTCAAACCCTGGAGGTTGACTTACATAAACTTCTTCCTCCAATTTCCCATTTAGAAATGCACTCTTGACATCCATTTGATAGACTTTGAAATTGGCATGGGCTGCATAGGCTAGAAAAATTCTGATGGCTTCAAGTCTTGCAACAGGAGCATATGTCTCATCAAAATCTATTCCCTCTTGTTGAGAATAGCCTTTAGCAACCAATCTTGCTTTATTCCTTATGACAATGCCATTTTCATCCATCTTGT
This sequence comes from Apium graveolens, assembly GCF_009905375.1. Taxonomy (NCBI): domain Eukaryota; kingdom Viridiplantae; phylum Streptophyta; class Magnoliopsida; order Apiales; family Apiaceae; genus Apium; species Apium graveolens. Next base: position 245,570,741 of record NC_133649.1, on the reverse strand, counting down.
TTCTGAATACCCATTTTGTGTCAATAGGACTCTTGTTCTTTGGTTTGGGTACCAGCTTCCAAACTTTGTTTCTCTCAAATTGGTTCAGCTCTTCCTGCATAGCTAATATCCAATCTGAATCCAATAAAGCTTCTTCCACTTTCTTAGGTTCCTCCTGAGATAGAAAACTACTATACAGACATTCATCTTGAGTAGCTTTTCTTGTTTGCACTTTAGATGATGCATCACCAATGATCAGTTCAAAGGGATGATTCTTGGTCCATTTCCTTTGAGGTGGAAGATATACTCTAGATGAGGTGGCCTCAGTATTGTCATGATGTGAGACAGAGTGTTGATTAGTTGAAACTCCCCCTGAGTTGTTGGTCCTTTGCAGGGAACTTGGAGTTTTATCAACTGATGATGTAAATCGATTATCCGTTGATGAACTATGATCAACGGATGCTTCATTTTGTACTTCAACGGATGATGCACTATGTCTTTCAACGGATACTGCATTGCCTCTATCAATGGATGCAGAATTTTGTGCATTATCCAAGTGCATGTTTTGAATCCCTTTTGAAGTGTCATCTCCATCAGTCTCCTCTTCACTATCATCACAATATATCTCAATGTTGTCAATTTTGAGTCTTTCATGTTGTCCCTCATCTGTTAGTCCATCAATCTTTTTATCATCAAACACAACATGCACAGATTCCATAACAATGTTGGTTCTTAGATTGTAGACCCTATAAGATTTTCCAGCTGAGTAACCAATAAATATCCCTTCATCAGCCTTTGCATCAAACTTCCCTTTATGGTCAGATTGATTTCTCAATATAAAGCATTTACATCCAAAGATATGAAGAAAGTTTAGAGTTGGTTTTCTTCTCTTGAACAACTGATAAGGAGTCATGCCTTTAGCTTGATTGATCAAAGAAATATTCTGAGTGTAGCAGGCACAATTAACAGCTTCAGCCCAGAAATATGTTGGTAACTTTGATTCTTCAAGCATTGTTCTAGCAGCCTCAATTAAAGATCTGTTCTTTCTTTCAACTACCCCATTTTGCTGAGGTGTTCTTGGAGCTGAGAAATCATGCATGATTCCATTTTCTTCACAGAACAACCTCATTGTCAAATTCTTGAACTCAGTTCCATTGTCACTCCTGATATTCCTAACCTTCAAGTCAGGATGATTATTGACTTGCCTGATGTGATTGATAATAATTTCACTTGCTTCATCCTTTGATCCAAGAAAATAGACCCATGAAAACTTTGAGAAATCATCTACAATCACTAAGCAATATCTTTTTCTTGCAATTGACAATACATTGACTGGTCCAAACAAATCCATATGTAGCAGCTGTAATGGTTCATCAATTGTTGTTTCAAGCTTCTTTTTGAATGATGCTTTCCTTTGTTTGCCTTTCTGACAAGCATCACACAAACCATCCCTTGAGAATTCAACAAGAGGAATTCCTCTAACTAAGTCCTTTTTGACTAGATCATTCATTGTCTTGAAATTCAAATGGGATAGCTTCTTGTGCCATAGCCAACTTTCAACTGGACTTGCTCTGTTGAAGAGACAAGTAATAGATTCTGCATCAGTAGATTTGAAGTCAGCTAAGTACACATTTCCTTTTCTAACTCCAGTTAGAACCACTTTGTTGTCTTTCTTACTGGTGACAACACAGGCTTCAGAATTGAAGGAAATTGTATTCCCTCTATCACATAGTTGACTGATGCTCAGTAAGTTGTGCTTGAGACCATCAACTAATGCAACTTCATCAATGATGACATTCCTTATTGAAATCAAGCCATATCCCATAGTAAACCCTTTGCTGTCATCTCCAAAGGTTATGCTAGGGCCAGCTCTCTCCTTAAACTCTGTGAGCAGGGAGAAATCTCCTGTCATGTGTCTTGAACAGCCACTGTCCAAGTACCATAGATTTCTTCTGTTTCCCTGCACACCATAAAATCAGTCAAGTTGATTTTGGTACCCAAGTTTCCTTGGGTCCATTCATGTTAGCCTTTCTCCTAGACTTCATTCCTCCTGCATCTTTAGACTTAGGTAACTTTGAGTCAACCTTGATCTTAGATGTAGTTGGTTGAGGTGTAGGGTTAGTCACAGAATCATTTAGCACATTTGGAATTTGATAAGGCATGGATTGTGCAAACATGTTATTCCACATAGGCATATTGTATGGCATTTGAGGCATACTAAATGCAGTAAGATAAGGATTGTTAAAATATGGCATGTTTGCAAAATGTGCATAAGGATTCTGTTGAGACATAACAGGCATAGCATGCAGAGGTGATGCAGACATTTTAGGCATGGAAGAGGGTACAGGTTTGGGAGTTTTCTTAATAGATTTGCAATTAGCAGATAGATGATTAACACTATTACAATGCACACAGCTTTTTCTAGGAGCATACTTATCAGGTGTGTAATTGTTATGTTTGTTAACCCCTACCTTCCCATTTCTATTAGATTTCCTTTTAGTTTCCTTTTTATCCTCAACCACTTTGAGCCTATTCTTTAACTGATCTAAGGTCATGTGTCCTATATTCACCTTACTGAAATCTTTGGATGTGCTTGCTTCTTCTTTGACAAAGTTCTTGGAAGTTGAACCAAACTTTTTGTTGAGTTTCTTTAGTTTTTCACTGTTAGAAACATCTGCCTGTTTTAATTGAGGAACCTTCAACGGATGCTCCTTTTCTTCCTTCAACGGATAATTTTCATCATCCGTTGATTCCACATCCGTTGACAGCCCATCAATTAATTCCATTTTCTTTTTGTTTTTATCCCAGGCAGTCTCACAAAATGATTCAATTCCTTGGACCTTGACAATTTGAGCACTAACATCCCTAGATGTCTTCCAGGCTTTAATCACCTCTTGCTCTCTCTCTAATTGATTAGAAAGTATTTCTACTTTCTTAACAGATTCAGCTAGTTCATTTTCAACAGATATACAATGTAGCTTAGTTTTCTCTAGGTCAATCAACTTATCTTCTAACACAGCATTTCTATTACTTAAAAACAGATTGTTCTCTTTAATCCTACTATTTTCTTTAGCAAGAGATTTAAGAGACACACGCAAGTGATACAATTCAGTAGACATGTCATTAAAAGCATCATTGCACTCTTCTTTAGTAAGCTGTGTTAAATCAGTAGTGATTACCTGGTTGCTTGATGAAATAACTTCATTTTCCTCAGAATCAGCCATGAGAGCCAAGTTGACATATTCCATATCTTCATCCTCTTCTTCTCCATCAGCTGCCCAGTCTTTTTCTTGAGTAATGAAAGCCTTCTCCTTTTGCTTGAGCAGATCAAAATATTTCTTTTTGTAATCTACTTGGTCAAATTTCTTCTTTTCAGAAGTTGGCTTTCTGCACTCACTTGCAAAGTGTCCACTTATACCACAATTGAAACACTTGAACTTGGATTTGTCCACCATGTTCTTATGAGGTTTAGTGTCTCTAGTGTTTTTCTTAAATTTCATCTTTGCAAATCTTCTGGACATAAATGCAAGATGCTCATCAATACCATCAGAGTCATCTTGGCTGGAGTTGTCTTCATTCTCAGCAACTTGCTCCTTACCCTTGCTTGATTCTGATTTGCTTGTGCCATCTTTGGAGTTTAATGTTGATCTCACAGTTTCTTGTCTGCATTCTTTCTCATTTTCAGCTACCAAGGCAACTGAACCTCCTTTCTTTCTTCCCTTCTCCAATACCTCATCCTGTTCCAGCTCTAGTTCATAAGTCTTCAAGATTCCATATAATCTTTCAAGAGTGAAGTCCTTACAATCTTGAGAGTTTCTCAAGGAGACAGTCATGGGTTTCCATTCCTTTGGCAAGGATCTTAAAAATTTAAGATTTGAATCCTTCACCTGGTACACTCTACCATACAGCTTCAGTCCATTCAACAGCTTTTGGAATCTATTGAATGTGTCATTTAAAGATTCATTTTCTTCAAAATGAAAGTACTCATACTGTTGAATGAGAAGCTGCATTTTGTTTTCTTTTACTTGTTCTGTACCTTCACACAGTAGCTGAACTGTGTCCCAAACCTCTTTGGCAGTTGTGCAATTTATCACATTGTCAAACATATCCTTGTCAAGACCATTAAACAAAATGTTCATAGCCTTCTTATCCTTGTGGACTTCTTCTGTGTCTTCCATTGTCCATTCTGCTCTAGGTTTTGGAATGGATTGACCAACAACAATTGTGGCTGTAGCAACTGTGGCTACTTTGTGGGGAATGTGAGGACCATTCTCAATGCAGTTTATATAACCTTCATCTTGGGAGAGTAGATGAAGGTGCATTTTCACCTTCCAATGGTGATAACTATCTTTGTCAAGAACTGGGATCTTTACTCCAATATCCTTCTTACTCATCTTTGTTAGTTTCCAAGAACTTTAAACTCTTTGTGTGTCAAGAGCCTGCTCTAATACCAATTGTTATTCCTAGTGGACTAACAATGAGATTTACAGAAGGGGGGTTGAATGTAAATCTCAAAACTTTTTCAAGTTTTGAGCAGTTTCAAAGGCTGTGTGTTTAAGATAAACAAGTGTGTGAATTGCTTTAACCTAATGCAGACAGATATATATTCAAGCACAAAAGTACAGAACACAACAGACCTTAAAAACTTTTCTGGTGGATTTGTTGTTCCACCAGAGATGGTATTTCAGAAAATCTGTGATTCAAGAAGTTGATCACAGCTGCATCCTAGTACAAACTAGATAATTTTTCTCAAGATTTTTCTAAACAGCTCTGGAAAAATTCTGTTCTAATTACTAGCTGCTACTTGGTTTATATAACACCAAGTTTTTACAAGTGAAGACAAAGATAAAAAGTACAATAATAAAATAAGTTCTCCACTTGTTTCTTCTCCATTTTACTCCAGTGCATTGTTGACTATTGCCTCTTTATACTAGAGTAGAACGGCTGCTTTTTCTGATGTTCCTGAAATAGGCTACCACATCTCAGTTGTCTCTGTCAACCCATGTGCCTCTGTTTGTAGGTACAACTACCACTTGTCAACTGCTATTTAACAGAACATCCGTTGAAGCCTTCATCCATTGATGGCTTTATCCGTTGATGTGCTAGCAGTTGAAGCTCTATCCGTTGATGCACTCATCCGTTGAAGGATGTTATCCGTTGAAGCTTTAGAGACATCTGTTGAAGCTTTGTTTCTCATCCGTTGAAGGTCTTTAAGTTATCCGTTGATACCATTTCATTTATACAAAATTACAAGGCTTGAAATATTTACAATTGGCCTTCCTATCTGCATATCCTTTAGTAGTCAACATGACTTATAATTTCCCTCAACATTTAAGAATTATATCTCAAATTCAGAGACTGAAATGTGCTACAACACTAGACTTATTTCTTAGTAAAGCTACACCATCAACGGATAGCCAAAGTGGTCTTATCCGTTGAGGCTACAAACACTAGATTTCTACTTAAGTGTTTTGTTAAACATATCATCAAACTAATGCACATATATTCCTAACATACATAAACTAAACAAATACGCCGAGTCCCCGGCAACGGCGCTAAAAACTTGTTAGACACAAAACACGCGCTAATAATTCACGCAAGTATACGCGTTCGCAAGAAATATAGAATAATTTCTAGTTCGTTCCCACAGAGACTCAGACTAATTATGTTCAATTAACACTTGCTCACCAATGTATGATTACTTCTCAATGTCCAGATAATAACACGTAGATTTGATTAACCAATTATTAACTATAATTAACTATGGGAATTAAACACTTAATTGATACTTTAATTAACAATATTAAACACACATGAGATCATAACTTCATTACTACTTCCTTCAATAGTTATTGTTATTACCCTTAGCATGTATCGGTGATGATATTAATTGAACAACACGAAACTGATAAAAGCCAACTTTCGTTGTACTAATATCATTTCAACCAAACATCCATAATTAAGATAGAAGTTGAATAGGCATCAATTATGTTGAGACCCTATATGTCTACAGAATTTGACAACATAACGATTTAAGCACAAGTCATTCCTTATGATTACACAGGGCAAGTCAAAATGGTTAGAGTTACCCACTAATCATGCATACACATACATGAACCTATGCTAGCATGGCAAGTTCTAAACCTCAAGATCCACCGTTGCTTCACAAGAGATTAACACCCTATCTTATATGTTCGTGACGCACATAAAATGAATAAGCGCAACCTATACTAGATATCATATAATCATCACACACTAAGGTATTAAACAACTAACTAAAGAATTCCATAGTAAATCCGTTACGACCCCATGATCACGATTAGCCCATGATAGAGCTCATCGTCACTATGGGTTCATATGAAAACATGATAATAACACACAAGATAAACTAAATAAAATACTTATTAAAACCAGAGTACGTCACAAGAGTAATAAGGTTCAAAGTAAAGAAAACTAGCATCCACTGATACAACGAATAAAACGGTCTTCTTCCTTCTCTCCTTGCTCCTCTTCTTCGTTGCGATGTGCTAAAACGGTCTTCTTCCTTCTCTCCTTGCTCCTTGATTGATACCACGATTCATCAAATGTGAAACGTCTCTGAAAACTACTTATATAGAAGCTCCACAAGACCCAGCCATCTCAGAAGTCAGAAGTCCAACAGAAATAGAACTCTAAAAAACAATATTTAATTTTACGACCCCGAGCGGCCGCCCAGCAATCCTGAGCAGGCGCCCAGCTTCCTGAGTGACCGCCCAGCCAGGCTGAGCAGGCGCCCAACACCTTACTGGAAAAATGCTTATTTTGCTCCCATTTTCTGCTGCGTTCTGCTCCAAACTTCCCACTTCCAATGCCAAGCACATACCTAGGCTTATTCCTGATGAAATCTCTCCACAAATGCAAGTAATACCCTGAAATGCACAAACACTAGAAAAACGCATCAAATACACAAAATACTTGATTTTAAGGCATCAATTCAAGCCATTATAAGACGTTCTAAGTGGTATAAAATGCCACTTATCAATTAAATCAATTAAAATTAATTAATAACTAATTAAGTTAATTAATCAATAATATAAAATTAATTGATTAATTAAAATAATTAAAAACTAATTAAAATTAATTAATAAAATAAATCAGATTTATTTTTGTATTGAAAATGAATTTTGGAATTAAAATAATGATTTCAGGAATTAAAAATGAATTTTAGAAATTAAATAATGGATTTTTGAATTATTTTTAATTAGAGAATTCCATAAACAATTTTTATTGATTAAAATACAAATGAAATGGATTGAAATCGGGTTGGATATTCAAAGAAACGGGTCGGGTTTCGGGTTGCCAGGAGAATCCGGGTTGCCAAGAACAACCCGCCGGATTTCTGGAAAACCCAGAAACCGGCGTGGATTCCGGCTACCTTGGAAACTCCGACAAGACCCTAGCAGCCCCAACGAACTTCGAATTAGCATGATTTCTACTGCGTTTTTGATATCCAAACAATCCAGAAACACGATTCATGCCATAACATCACCAAAACCATTTCAAAACGCAATCTCCGATCACAACTCATGAAATTTCCGATGAATAATCCAAAAACTTCGATTTCACAGAATACTTGATGAAATTTGGTGCTTAATATAAGAAATTAAAGCTGGGATTCATACAAACTCAACCACACAGTCAAAATCAATAACTCTGACATGATTGATTCAGAGAAATCAAAAATAGAAATGAAGTAAAACCAAAACTCGTCTTAGATCGTTCGGGAACCAAATAATAAGAGTTTATACTCAAATCAACTCTAATAAGCATGATAAAGCTTGTTATATCATCATATACAATCAAGAATCAGCACAACCCAGAAATCCAAATTCATGAATAATGATGAAAAATCGTTTTTTTTCAAAACACCTACCTTATTCGATGATATAGGTATGAGATTGTAGAGCATGGAACAAGCTTCGAATCGGTTACAGGAACGTCAACAACGGATCTTCCGATCACTAGATATCGCTGTTTGAAGATTAGGAACAAATCAATCCATTCAAATCACCCTTATCTTATTTTGTAATTATCTGATTTTTATGAATATTTATGGATAATTATGAGAAATAAAATAGAAATTCAACTATTTATATTTACAAGAAATCAGGAACCCGTTGGATCATTCCGGATATAAAATAATATGTTTATTTGAGAAAGCATATCCAAAACGGTACCGGTTTTAGGATAATTATCCAAATCTGTATAATTTGTACTGCAGTCTTGGTCTCAGCGCTTTGGTTACACGTATTACGAGGTGATAATTATAACATTTTAATAAAAATATCTCGTTTATCGAAAATACGAGTTTTATTGATTTACCGAAACAAATTTTGTATCGAAAATATTGCGCCGGGACCCGCACGGGAAAAACCGTACGCCGGATCGAAAAAGTCGAAACATGGAAAATGCTCGGAATATTGCAATTAGGTTAGGAAGGAGTTCTCGGAAGAGTTTCGGGTTATAAAAACGTAAAAGCGGTTGAGGTCGGCTGGTTCCCGATTATATAAAATAGTTTGTAATTACTCGAAAAAAGAAATTATAAAATCCATAAATGTCCAATAAAATCATAAATCATCATAAAAATAAATAGGAAGATATTACAATTATCTATATTTTATTTTGGACATATAAAAATTAAAATATTCAAATTATATCATATTTACATATCCAAACACAGGTACCACTTCAGAGATAATTACCAAAATTCATATAATAATTACATAATATTTATTATTAACAAAAATAATTACACGTCATATCCCGGATATTACATGGTGGCGCTATGCGTGCGTGTATCATGCATGTCATGTGTGTGTGTCCTGTGTGTGTGAGTACAGTATGTGTGTGTTATGTGGTGTGGTTCCAATCGTGCAATTCTTCCGGTGTTTTCACCGGGTATCTCTGATGGTTACTTCTGCGGTTGTGTTGCCTTGCTGTGTGTTTGTTTAATTCGAATTAATTCGAATCGAATTTTGGTTTTTGGAAAATTAAATTAATTTAGTTCTTTTAATTATCTGCAGGATTTATTGACTAATATTTCGTGATATAAATAAATGGTGCAGGAATTATAATATTAATCGGTGAAATTTACGTAGGATGCCCAATATAACGGGAACTCGTAAATTTTATCGTCGTCGGTGAGCCGATGGTGGGCAATGATGATTTTTATCTGAGTCCTAGATTTATTAATTAAATAAAATTAGTTCGGTAAAAATTAATTATGAAACGAAATATACAAACAAAGACATAAAAGTACGGATAATAATAATAAATAATTGAAGTTGTACTGGTGTTTGCGATTTGAAATTGGATTATATGTTGTTGTTGATTGAGATTGACGTCGAATTGTTCGACGGGTAGGCCGATAAACAAAGGAGACGCTGCCCGATTTTGGGGAAATTATTTCCGAAAATACGGGAACATGACCTATAATTATCGAAAACGTCGAACAAGAATGTGTAACTAAATTTTACAAAACCTACTTACGTGGCGTGACAAAATATTTTGTGAATAATCAATTACCCTATTATTTTCAAATAACAAATATACATACTTTCCGAAAATAAATACCCAACCAATTTTTGACGATGTGAACCATAATTGCTATGTGTATTTCAATAATACATATAAATATGACTTGGGTTATGAAACCGTATGGGTAGAAGTGATAGGGGTGTTATGCTAAGCAAGACGATTATCTATATTAGGGTATCTCAACCCTGTAGGTCCTAGTCAGAAGACCCGAGGAGTGACGTCGGACTAAGAATGATCTAGTGATTAGTTGTCGAGCTCAGCGAGGTTCCAATTGAAGTACCTGAGTGTTGAGATCGTAACTAGAATAGGGTAGTGGTTTGACGATAAAGACAAATGTTCAAGGCAATCCAAAAGTCAACAGATAATAGTGATTAAAGCTTATCAAGCCAAGTATTCCTGAACTTTTTTTAAAATACTGCAATTATTTCTTCGTTCCTATTCTAAGTTTAGAATAGTTATATATTTTATATTTCGCTGCAATTACTCTTATTATGCAAGTTCTTTTTATTATTGTTCCTATAATTCGATTGCTCTCTTGAGCAAATACCCATTATTTCAGGTTATTTGCGAACCCCGAGTTGGGATGTTTTGAAATCGAAATAATTTAACATCAAAATACTCTACGGGATGGATGGTTATGGTGATGGTTATGGTGAGGGCCAGCGATGAGTTGTACCCTATGGGCCGGGGATGGACCGGACCCTTGGGCGATAGTACCTGGGTACCCGAATGGATCTATACGGGAGGGTATAGATCTACACTATATCCTGACTGATCAGCGGGGTATGAGTGTGAACTAGTGTCCAGTCTAATTTGTTGTTGATCGCCATTAACGGCATTCTTTCATGAAAAGTTTTATGATTCCAAAACCGGACAAAACCCTGATTCAGGAGATGAATCTGGGAATCGCTTATCACTTTTGGATTTATAATTAAAGGCTGGTAACAAGCCAATGTTTATCTGCTCAACTCTCTCATATAAATAGAATTGTTTAAAACTGTTTAAAGATTTTGTCCGGAAATTTTCCTTTGATATCAATGCTTGAAACTCAAATTACATACTTGCTGGGCATTTTTGGCTCACTCTTGCTTTGTAAATTCCTATTCTTTCAGAAACAGATAAGGATAAAAGTGAATAGCGTTGATAGACAACAGAAGTTAGAGATATCTTCGCTGCGAGAGGATGAAGATATTAGAAAAATTATGACAAGGATGTTCACATAAAGGTATTTACACTCGTATTGTAGTTGTTGTGAATTGTAGAAGGTTAGATTCTTATTTCATACCATAACTTGTACATGATCCGGATTCAAGGGGTTAATTGAATATTCTATTACCTTATGTAAAGATTGTTTAGTGACACCAAATCTTGATCCCGGATTTGGGTTGTTACAAGTTGGTATCCAAGCTACAGGTTATTGGTCACTGAAATAAGAATAGGTGAGGGTAAGATAGGAGTGATAGGCCATAAGAGATAGGAAAGACCCTAGGCATATATATTTTAAGTTCGAATTGAGTGCGAGTGAGGATTAGCAGGTCCGATACAGAATTGGTAAGCCAAAATTATTGAGGGAAGTGTGAGACGAATATTACAATGCTATAGGTATATTGAGTTCTCAGATTCTACAGTAATGAGGAATCGACAGATCAATGGAGACTGGGTATGTTACCCTACTTTTCATGTGGTTTTGAAGAATATGCGATTGATTCTTGTGAGAATTTATGTAAGGGAAGCTAGGTGAGTATTAGTACGATTGAACTTAAAATTAGGTATTATGACGAGTTCCACGCCGGGGGAAACCAGTTGATGGAAGCTGATGAAGAACAAACGTTGCACATTTTAAAGGCACCACCGTTGCGAGAAGATTCTTATCACTTATCGGGAGTTGCGCAAGGAATGATATTTACCTTACTGGATATAGGTAAGGCTAGCAAGAAGGTGTGACCCTATCTATAGATAGAACGTCGAATCTCCTGCGTGGTTGTAAGCATAACGTCAAGGACGATGACAAGAATTTCAAAGATAGTACCAGATGTCAGCATTGCGGTAGAATTGCGAATAAATGATATACAACGGTAAATGAATATTCGTCGACTAATAAGTACGAGCAGAATCCAAGGAAAAGTAGAAGATTTACCAAAATGGAGAGACCCTTATATGGGCATTCTTTTAATTAGATATATCATTAGCGAATCATAAGAATAGCAAGTAACTTATATAGTAAGGACGACCAAATATTTGATTTTCAAAATTTTAAAATGAGATTTCGAAAATGATTTTCTTAATCAACTTTTAGAAAATCTTTGCATAAAATGAGTTTCACGATTTGGTTGTTGAATTACTACTTAAGTTCTTGTCATTACAAACAGAAAATGATCTAAAAAAGAAAAATGGATTTAGACTCAGTATTTTTAATTTGGAGGACCAAGTAGACCCACTAGTAAGAAGAAAGTTTAAATTTTTCGTGAAAGACCAACATAAATTTTGTTTAATAATATCAATAATTGAATCAATGTGTTACAACATTATTTACCTAATTCGTGAAATTATTAAAATTTAACGAGATTCGAACGGACAGTGGATGATTGAAGGAAATGGAAGAATATTCCATATGATTAGAGAAAAATAGTATTCCTATCGACGGAGTTGAGACATTGTGGGATCGATTGTTATTCTACGCGGCATAGAGGAAATCGGAAATAATAATTATAAATTTCGTAAGGACGCGCTTATGGTCGAATCATTAAAATAGTTGATGTGAAGGCATTTCCAGACAGCATTCTGAAGCAATAATGTGACTTGAACTGTGAACCTGTATTCGAATGATCCTGAAGGCATACGTAGGTGAAGCGTGGAAGGTGATCAACCCTGACATCCTTTCTTTTAATACGATAGCATATGTTCTTCTTAATTCTTGAGTACGTATGAGCTTCTTTTGTAGATAAATCATAGGAGGCAAAAATGAAAGAAAATTTATTGTATTCCTTCTGAATTGTTTCTCTTCTCAAATTATTGATTCTTGATTGAGAAAAACAGTGTTGTGGTGTGACGCTCTGTCGAAATGATGAAGAGTCGGGTGGGACGCCACCTAATCATGTGTTGTATGTGTTAGTGTATACTGAAAATATTTATTTGAAGTATGTACATTTATTTCTGGCCAGTTTATTTGAGAATCATTTGAATGTTTACATGTTGTCTAATATTATATATTATGAACAATCTAGTATCAAATGGGATACAGAATATTAGATTGTTAAATACGGTTATATAATATAATAAGGTTCACAACACAGGTGGTGTTGGACAATCCACTGGTATGGCTGTAGTATTATTTAGATTAGTTTATATTGACTAATAAATAATACTAGTATACTTTGTGTATATTGAACAGGATTAAATTTAGAATTGTTCCCTTAATACTGATTAAGAAGGAGAACTAAGATTCTATGTTATTATTAATGCTTAGGTTCTTAATCCGGAAATAGTAATTAACACGTGTATATTATTTACAAGCTTTGATTTATATATGAAATAATTCTTTTGAATTATATCATTATATTTTGGGTGATGGAATTATATACATGGTGGATATTATTTATTGAAGGAATCCATGTCCTGATAATATTCGGGTTAACGATGTCCCCTTGAAAGCTCAAAAAGATTTAATTATGTGAAACCCTGCAGGTGGAATTTATTCTGGCATAATTAAATAAAGGTTGAGTGGATGATCAAGGATAAAAGATATTAATTAAATAAATTATCAGTAATTTATTTAATTAATGGACATATGATATTTTAAACATGGGGAATTTAATAAGCAAATAATATTGGAACCGAATTAATTAAATTACGGTATTAGGAAAGGTAGTGCAAATATTAATTCTTTAGTGGATTGAATTGATATTTAATTACATTGGGCTAGGCTCAAGATGTAATTAGAAGGCCCAACCTAATTATCCATGGTCCCTATTGTAGCCTATATATATTCTTATTCTCTTCTTGCTTGGGATTGTGTGAAAACATATTGTAGCCACCAAGGAGCAAGAAGAGAGGATAACTTGAGAAGACGGAGGCCACACTTCGCTCAAGGGAATTTGGGAATACAATAGAAGAGCGTGGAATCAACCATTAACAAGGTAATCCTCTTTTCGTAATCTTTATCGTAAAACGTAGTAACACCCTAAGTCTGTGGTTCCCAACAATTGGTATCAAGAGCCTGGTAATGGGTTCTACGTTTTATGATATAATGTCCATGTCGTAATTATATATGCGTGTATATAGTGTTTTGCTTGTATTGGTTTTGATGCAGGTTGTTAATCCACTATTATGGCCATGTATATTTTAATTATGTGTTTGGATCCCACGTGGTTTAATCGTGGTTAATTTTTATTTTGGTTTCCACGTGGTTTAATCGTGGTTGTAATTTACACGAGGGTTGATCGTGTTAGAATAGATTTTACAAAATTAGTTTTGTATTAGATCTATTTTTTTATAATTCTTCCAGGTATTTTGTAACAAGTTATGTGCGATCGGAAATCGATTCCGGTAGGTTTTTGTTCCGCTGTGCGATTACAAGGGGCTGCTGGGTCTGCTGGGGCTACTGGGGGCGTCGGGACGCGTTTGGGGCATATTTTTTTTTGAGAGCTGGATTTTTTTCAAGGGCCATAATAGTGGAAAATTTATTTTAATTTTTTCCATTAAATTTTAATTATTGCTTTAATTTATTGATTATGTGTGTCGTTAATTATGTGTGTAATTCTTTTAAAATTGCATGTTTAACTTAATTAGGACGACATGGACATAAATTTTATTTATTGCTTTAATTAAATGTTATATGTTGCTAAAATTATGTGTGTATTTTGAATGCATGATTAGACATAATTATAAAAACATAGGGCCCCATTTAATTTTAAAATTCCTCAATTTTAATAAAAAAAATTCTAAGTGGGAGAGGGAATTAATATGAAATTAAATCTCATGGTCTCCATTATTGGTTGTAGGTAATTTAACATAAAGACGAATATAAATTATATATACGTCACCCATCGTGGCATGTAATTTATGGTGTCTAGAATGTTATAGAAATTACTAGAACAAACTACTTAAATTAATAAATTTTGAAAGGAATAAATACGGATTTTCTTTATTTCTGATTTGGGGCGATTTTGTCAAAAACGGGTTCATCAAACTTGTAAGGCTGTGGGTTTTAAGCGAGACCGATATGACTCCTCCACTACCTGGAAATCAAACCATTGATGAATATTGAATTGAAGTATTCTATTCAAGGCAAAATTACGAATATTGGAAGGTATATACGCCACCCATCGTGGCGTACCAAGTTCCATAGATTTCAAATAATTTAAGATTTGATGATGGTATACACTTAGCTATGAAAAATAATATAGTCCACCCCAACGTGGCATATTGTTTAGTAATAGGACCGAAGTAACGTTTAAACGAAATTAGGTGGTATACATGTCACACATCGTGGCGTACCAGAAGCTTATGGTGTTTAGATGTTAGTGCATTAAATTTTAATAATTGTTAGAGGAATCAATAGATCTTAATAATTAATGCACCCTTATTTATGTGATGTTTTTATGCATGATTCTCAGGATAAAATGGGTTTTAATCCACTATTCACCATACTTAAGGATAACAAATTTACCGGACCTAACTATATTGAATGGAAACGAAATTTGGACATTGTGTTGACTGCTGAGGAGTACAAGTTTTGCACTTATGAACCCAAGCCTGAACAGCCTGTTGCTGATGCTCCTGAAGATGAGAAAGAGTATTATAAACGGTGGATTAAGGCTGATGAGATGTCGCGATGTTACATTCTGGTAGCAATGTCGGGTGTTTTGCAGCATCAGCATCAGTCTATGGCCACTGCTTCGGATATGCTCTTTAATCTCAAGGAACTTTTTGGAGATCAGAATAGGGCTGCTAGGCAAGTAGCCATGAAGGCTTTAATGAACACTCAGATGGCTGAAGGCACACCTGTAAGGGATCATGTTCTCAATATGATGTCCCATCTGAATGAGATAGAGATCCTTGGTGCTGAACTTGACGGGGAAACCCAGATTGACATTATCCTTATGAGCTTGTCCAAGAGTTTTGAGCAGTTCCGCTTGAATTATAACATGAACAAGAGGCAATATAGTCTCGCGGAACTGCTGACAGATTTCAGGCAGCTGAAGGATTATTTCGGCAGAGTGTTCAAGTGAATGTGGCTGAGAAAGGTTCTTCCTCTAAGCCGAAAGGTATTAAGAAGAAGAAAAAGGCTCAGACACAGAAAGCTGTGAAGGCAGTGGGAGTTCAGGGTGGTGTGAAAAAGCCTAAGGGAAAGTGCTTCAGATGCAAACAGTCAGGTCACTGGAAACAGGATTGTCCTCTTCCTAAGAAGACAAACAATACTAGTATGTCTCTTTCTCTAGTTACAGAAACATTTATAGCGGTTATATCTACGAGCACTTGGTGTGTAGATATAGGAGCCACTGATCATGTTTGTAATTCTATGCAGGGGTTCCAACTATCCAGAATGCTTAGAGATGGTGAGATATACGTGTTCATGGGAGATGCTACGAAAGTAGCAGTAGTTGCAGTAGGAGTTATTCATTTATCTTTTGGTTCTGATAGGATTTTGGTTTTGAACAATTGTCTTTATGTACCTTCTTTTAGAAGGAATTTAATTTCGGTTTCTAAACTTGCTTTGGATGGTTATAATGTTTGTTTGGATCGTAATGTTTCTATTATGATGAATAAACGAATTATATGTTCTGGTACATTGCAAGACAATTTGTATATAATTAATCCTAGTCAACCTGCACTGCAACTGCACTTTAGGGAATCGAACAACACATCTTCTAACTCTACTAAAAGAAATGAACCTTCTAGTTTGAACCAAACATATCTTTGGCACTTGAGATTAGGTCATATTAACTTGAGGAGGATTCAAAGACTGGTAGTAGACGGGCCTTTAAGCTCATTGGCAGTGGAGCCATTTCCAGTTTGTGAATCCTGCTTGGAAGGTAAAATGACTGATAGGCCTTTCAAGGCAAAAGGGAATAGAGCCAAACAACTGTTAGAATTGGTTCACTCTGATTTATGTGGACCCATGAATATCCAAGCAAGAGGTGGTTATGAAAATTTCGTCACTTTCATTGATGATTATTCTAGATATGGGTACGTTTATTTGTTGCACCGTAAGTCTGAGTGCTTTGATAAGTTCAAAGAGTACAAAGCTAAAACGGAGAAGCGACTTAATAAAAGTATCAAGTCACTACGATCAGATCGTGGTGGCGAATACTTGCTTGGAGAATTTAGGGAATATTTATCAGAAAATGGGATAGAATCCCAGTTAACTGCACCAGGCACACCCCAGCAGAACGGTGTAGCAGAGAGAAGGAACCGGACTCTTTTAGAGAGTGTTAGATCGATGATGAGTTATTCGGATTTACCCAAGTCGTTTTGGGGACATGCCTTAGAGACAGCAGCTTATCTTCTGAACTTAGTACCTTCTAAGTCGGTTCCTAAAACCCCCTTAGAATTGTGGACCGGGGATAAACCGAGTCTAAGACATATTCGAATATGGGGTTGTCCAGCACATGTGTTGAACAAGAACGCGACTAAGTTAGAATCTCGTACAGAAGTAAGGTTATTTGTAGGCTACCCCATGGGAACGAAAGGATATTTATTTTATAGTCCGAAGAATCGGGATGTCATTGTTAGCACCAATGCAAGATTCTTGGAGGAGGACTATATAATGAATCACAAACCCATGAGTAGTGTCATTTTAGAGGAACTAGTGGGAGAGACAAATAATACCCATGAAGCTGTAGTACAAGTAGAACAACCACAACATAATGTACAACCTGTCACTAATACCGCACCAGTGCCTCGTCGTAGTGGGAGGGTTGTTCAACAGCCTGATAGATTCATGTTTTTGGGAGAGTCTTCAGACTTGGTCCCTGGTAAACATGATGATGATCCCCGTACATACGAAGAGGCAGTACAAGACACAGATGCAGATCTTTGGCAAAAGGCGATGGAATCTGAGATAGAATCAATGTATTCTAATCAGGTCTGGGAGCTCGTGGAACCACCCAAAGGTATAAAACCTATTGGATGTAAGTGGATCTACAAGAAAAAGAGGGGATTAGATAAAAAGGTGAAAGCCTGGAAAGCAAGACTTGTTGCGAAAGGGTATACTCAGAAAGAAGGTATCGATTATGAGGAAACCTTTTCACCGGTAATCATGCTTAAGTCAATCCGTATTCTTTTATCTATAGCAGCTCATCTCGATTATGAGATTTGGCAAATGGATGTCAAGACAGCTTTTCTTAATGGAAGTCTTGAAGAAACCATCTATATGCAGCAACCAAAAGGATTCATTAAGGAAGGCGAAGAGCATCTGGTATGTAAGCTTAAGAGGTCTATTTATGGACTTAAACAAGCTTCTAGAGACTAGAATATTCGTTTTGATCAGGCAGTCCAGTCATATGGATTTGATCAAAGTCCAAGTGAATCGTGCGTGTATAAGAGAAGTGAAGGTAATGCAGTGGTTTTTCTAGTACTATATGTAGATGATATTTTACTCATTGGAAACAATGTTGAGATGTTGTCATCAGTAAAGGCATGGTTGTTCAAACAATTTGACATGAAGGACTTAGGTGAAGCGGCATACATCCTTGGGATCAAAGTTATAAGGGATCGCAAGAAAAGGATGTTGGATTTATCTCAAGAGCCCTACATTGATGAAGTATTAGCTCGTTTTAACATGCAGAACTCCAAGAAAGGTTTTTTACCTTTTAAGCATGGAGTTGCTCTATCTAAGAAGCAGTGTCCTTCGACACCTAAGGATATAGAGAGCATGAAGCAGTTCCTTATGCTTCAGCATGTGGAAGCTTAATGTATGCTATGTTATGTACGAGGCCTGACATCTGCTTTGCTGTAGGCATGGTTAGTAGATATTAGTCGAACCCAGGTCAGGAACATTGGAGTGCAGTAAAAACTATACTCAAGTACCTGAGAAGGACTAAGGAGTATATGTTAATTTACAAGGCCTCAGATCTATTTCCTTTGGGATATACTGATTCAGATTTCCAATCAGATAGGGATAAGAGGAAATCAACCTCGGGATATGTTTTTACTTTGGGAGGTGGAGCCGTTATATGGAGGAGTGTAAAGCAGAAATGCATTGCAGACTCCACCATGGAGGCCGAGTACGTGGCGGCCTCTGAGGCTGCCAAGGAGGCTGTATGGTTCAGGAACTTCCTTTTAGACTTAGATGTGGTACCTAATTTGCCTAGGAGCTTGACGGTGTATTTTGATAACACTAGTGCTGTGGCAAATTCAAAGGAACCGCGAGACCACAAAGCAGCTAAACATATTGAACGTAAGTATCATCTCATACGAGGAATCGTAAAGCGAGGGGATATAGTTGTGGCTCACATATCATCAGAAGACAACCGAGCAGATCCTTTCACAAAGAGCTTGCCAACCAAGGTTTTTGACAAGCACGTGGAAGCGATAGGAGTCAGATGGATGGACACATAGATATTTATGTAATAGTGGATTAAATAAACACTGATGTACACATAGAATATTTTGAGTATAAGTGGGAGATTGTTAGTGTATACTGAAAATATTTATTTGAAGTATGTACATTTATTTCTGGCCAGTTTATTTGAGAATCATTTGAATGTTTACATGTTGTCTAATATTATATATTGTGAACAATCTAGTATCAAATGGGATACAGAATATTAGATTGTTAAATACGGTTATATAATATAATAAGGTTCACAACACAGGTGGTATTGGACAATCCACTGGTATGGCTGTAGTATTATTTAGATTAGTTTATATTGACTAATAAATAATACTAGTATACTTTGTGTATATTGAACAGGATCAAATTTAGAATTGTTCCCTTAATACTGATTAAGAAGGAGAACTAAGATTCTATGTTATTATTAATGCTTAGGTTCTTAATCCGGAAATAGTAATTGACACGTGTATATTATTTACATGCTTTGATTTATATATGAAATAATTCTTTTGAATTATATCATTATATTTTGGGTGATGGAATTATATACATGGTGGATATTATTTATTCAAGGAATCCATGTCCTGATAATATTCGGGTTAATGATGTCCCCTTGAAAGCTCAAAAAGATTTAATTATGTGAAACCCTGCAGGTGGAATTTATTCTGGCATAATTAAATAAAGGTTGAGTGGATGATCAAGGATAAAAGATATTAATTAAATAAATTATCAGTAATTTATTTAATTAATGGACATATGATATTTTAAACATGGGGAATTTAATAAGCAAATAATATTGGAACGGAATTAATTAAATTACGGTATTAGGAAAGGTAGTGCAAATATTAATTCTTTAGTGGATTGAATTAATATTTAATTATATTGGGCTAGGGTCAAGATGTAATTAGAAGGCCCAACCTTATTATCCATGGTCCCTATTGTAGCCTATATATATTCTTATTCTCTTCTTGCTTGGGATTGTGTGAAAACATATTGTAGCCACCAAGGAGCAAGAAGAGAGGATAACTTGAGAAGACGGAGGCCACACTTCGCTCAAGGGAATTTGGGAATATAATAGAAAAGCGTGGAATCAACCATTAACAAGGTAATCCTCTTTTCGTAATCTTTATCGTAAAACGTAGTAACACCCTAAGTCCGTGGTTCCCAACAGTATGCCATATAGTATGAAAGACTGGCCATCTTGCGTACAAATATGGTTGTCTCATTCACATCTAAATCTTCACTCATTCTTCTTCCTTCAATTTATTGATTTATAGATTCTTCCAACTGTTTGTTGCATTGTTATTCCTTATCTGGTTCTTTTCAATCAAAATCATATTCACAAACTCTCCTCTTACGTAGAGTCTGTTCTTTGATGATTAGAAAAGAAATGGAATAGTCCTGTGTGATAGGTAGAGTTAGGTGTCGAAGGAGGATATGATTGCAAGCCGATAAATGGTGGACATTTGCGCGCAAGGAAGAATGGATAAACCGACAACGCGGTCATGGCAAAGATATCAAATCAGACAATTGTTCATGTTACGAGGATCTCATCAGTATGGTAGATTACTTTAACGCGATGCACTTCAAATCAGAGGATTTCGACGTGAAATGAATGGTTAGCGAACCGTAACAAATAAATTAGTTATAAAATAAGGAAGTAAGGTGGTATGCATCAGACAAAGCGAACGAGTGTCGGGACGACAATCGAAGATCAAAGGAATTCTGAACAATGACTCAGATAGGCGATTAATACATGAAGCATCCTTTCGTTGTGGGAAGATATTTGTTGTGAAGATTCAATATAGAAGCAATCTTAATTGCAACCAAATTTCAAACGTGTTCTTCAAGAAACTATGAGGTTCTCCAATTTGAGTAAATAAGTTTTGGTGAATTTGATACCCACAACTGGACCAGTGATGAAAGTTCGATGCGGAAACATAAGTGGAGATGAGGTAATGATGATTCAACTGTGAAACCTTTTAAGAAATAACGATCCGGCAATTGAGTTTCCACCAGATGGTGACGATAATAAGGAAAACCATGCGTGTTTATTAGAAGATAAATAGATTAGTTAACGAAATTAAGTGTGTATCGTCAACAATAAAGGATTGATGTGATTAGTTGAAGGACGCGGTATAATTCTTAAAAGTAACTGTACACAATTAGTAATGACATGAAATAAGTTAAAATACTCGTGAAATAAAATTTTGAGAAATAACAAGATAAATTTTAAAGTTCACTAATCAAATTTTGTAATATTCTGAAAGAACTGAGAAAAGTATGGTTATATTAATCATTGTTGGTTTAAGACCTTAGTCCCATTTCAAAAAGAAATATGTTATGCCAGTTAATCATACATATGCTGGTTAGAATGATATAGTTTGAATTATGGTGAATGGATGAATTTGGTTGATAGAAGTGGATGGATATCATTGTGGACGATTTGGTTGATTGATGGTGTCGGCTTGAGTCCGACTGGTAGTCAATGATATAGGGGAATTGCTACCCAAATTTTCAGAAATTACCCTACATTTAAGGATAAAGAAGTATATTGTTGTTCTCATCAGTACTCCAAATGATTGCGATCTCGATTCTTGAGAAAGTTGTTATGACCAAACCGACTTTTTATAATTGGTCTTTGATTCCATTTAGCTAGTCAGCAATTGATTTAAGTGATCAGTTAAAAGAGTTAATTGATCAACTTTACCAACTAATGGTTAGTTAAATGGAGATCGATTCCAATTAGATTGAGTCAAGCTCTAACATGATTTTCAGATCCGAAATCAAAGTAGTTAGCAAGTTGAAGGAAGTAATGGCATTAGCAGAAATTGAAGGTTTAGTAAAAGTAGTGTGATGTTACTGCAAGCCTGTGCGAAATTTTACCTAGATGAATACGCCCTTTTCGACAAACAAGAGGAACAGAAAGTTATTGGTACATGCTAGTAAGAGGAATATTTTCAAGAACTGAAGGTTCAAGATAAAGTAAAGAGTTTCTATCATCTGTAATACGTTCCAGGAAGGACTTGGATGTATACCCATATCGAATGACGATTTAATGGAAGCTACTATAAATTAGTGGAAAGAACGTTTGCAAGAACCGAAGATCCAAGATAGAGAAAAGAAATGTTACAATTTGTAATAATACCCCATGAAGGACGTGAATGTACCTCCACTGTCGAATTACGATTTAATGGAAGATGCTATGTGTTAGGTCACACACACTGTAGAAGGGGGTTGAATACAGTGTATAGCACAATCAAATCGAATTCAAAGAACACAAGTAACAGAAAACAAACTTTATTAAACTCTGTTACAATGTAGAACTGTCCTCTCCCAGTGATGAACAAATATCACGAGAGCTGCTAGGGTTACAATTAATAATATTCTCGATGATGATAACACTTATAGTGTAAACCCTATGTCTGTGTTTATATATCACACAGTTACAAGATAATCGCTAATTGATGTGGAATATAATTTTGCTTCCTAAAATATATCAACCAGTTATCTTATCTTCCAAGTATTCCATTCTTCACAGAATTCCTTCTTCATGCATATCCCTTCTTACGTTTATCTTGATCATCTTTCCTTTCAATCAGCCGCCTTCCTTATCTGAAAGTTTCCTTTAAGTCCTGATATTATCTCCTGATAAATATCTCCTGAACCTTAAGTACTGATAACTTAAGTTCTGACTTCAGTATAAGTGCTGATTTCAGTTAAGTACTGATTTGTCCTGTTTAAGTAAGATCTGAAAACTAAACATAAATCATATTAGACATGACATTATCAAATATATCTAACAATCTCCCCCAACTTGTAAATTAGCATAATATACAAGTTTAACAGATATTTGATAATGTCAAAAACATTAAGTACAAATGCATGAGAATTTGACTAGATAACTACAACTTACAGTCCTTAAAGCTTTACCAACTTTAACTTCTGATAACAACTTCAGTCTGTATACATATCAGAATTTGAGCAGTTGTAGATCTTGACTTGGCTTCACTTTCTGATCTCTTCGATGTCAGGAGTTGTTCTGAGATAGTTCTTTAACAAACATCTCTCAGCATATCTGAGTTCATCAATCATCCTCCTTTTTGCATCTTTGAGTTCTGCAGTATCTTTACCAGTTTGAAAGATAACATATCTGAGATCATTAATTTTTGCTTTTCTCAACTCCTGATCTAATCTTATGACATAGGCTTTGTCAGACTCTAGATTGAATTCAAGTCCCTTAATACCAAGATATGTTCTGATCGTTGCAGTATTAGGCTTCATATCAACAATATCACCCTTGTGATCTCTGTACTTGGGACAGTATGTGTTGTCATACTTTACAGAATAAAGCCTTTTCTGTCTCTGAATTTGAGTCTTCAAATAACTTGCAGCACTTTCTGTTATTCTGTCATTCACTTGAAGTAAGAATAAAACATGTTCTAGTTCCTCAAAATACTTCAGTGGTGTAGTATTTTCCCTTATAAGATAAACCCTTCCATCTGTCATGAAATATAACAAGATGTGTTCTTTCAAGAAGGTATGGTATACCATCTGTACAGATTCTAGTTGATTCAATCTTTCAGGAGTTGCTCCAACACCTGGTTCACTTAAGGAAGTTGGATCATTGGTTGTGTTCTGCACTCTTCTTTCATCAGCACTACCCAATCTAGATTTATCTCTTGTTTCCTTTCCAGTAACCACTCTTGCTTCAAAACCACTTGCTGCAGTCTTTAAAGGTTGAGTTTGTTTGGCTTTAGTGAATCTTGGTAGGAGTAACTTTGAGGATTTAACATGAGCAATGTCAGAGGTTTCCTTTGACTTATCTTCTGATATCAAGTCAACTTGAGCTATGTCAGAGGTTGCTTGCTTCATTGTTATATTAGAACTAACTATATCTTGACTCTGAACAACTTGAGCCATGTCAGAGGTTGTTTTAGAAATCTTCCTTGAAGTCAGAGTAAGATCAGCATCTTCAACAAAAATTTCTTCATCCATAGGAGGCACATAAACCTTTACAGGTTCACCAACTTTTTCTTTGCCCTTGGTCCTTGGATCTATCTGCAATTGTGATTTGGCCTTGGTTGCCACAGGATTTGTCCTTTATTTTATCACAATGCCTTTAGTCGTAGGAAGTTTCTTTTTAACAACAGAAGCTTCAGATTTGGAGTTGACCTTTTCTAACTTAAGTCTAGCTTCTTTTTCCATTAGACTCTCAAAGTCCATTCCTGGATTTTCTTTCAGAAATAACTGTCTTGAAATTTCTTCATCAAGATCCAAAAGTTCATCAGAACTTATCCTTTTACCAGTATCAGAAGTTATTCTTCTCCCAGTATCAGAACTTGTTCTATGACTTGTAGTTCCAGCTCTACTTGATGAGAGACCTCCACCTTGACCACGACCTCCACCCATTCCAGAGTTTCCCGGGTCATTACCATCATCCTTTTTCTTCAGTGTCTTATCAGGTTTGCATTTGGACTTAATTACTTTCTCCCCCATTTTGGCATCAGCAGGTAAAAGAAGAGAGAGAAGCAATTCCACTAAGGATTGGATCTCATTGAGTTGAGATTGCTGAGAAGCTTGATTTTTCAAAATTTCATCAATCTGAGACTGTTGCTTCTCTTGGGTTTTCTCAATGTTGTTAATTTGGTCAAAAGAAGGTTTGAAAAACCTTTTCTTGTCCAGCTTGATAAGTGTATCTTGCTGCATTAAGGATTCTTGAATCTTGTCAACCTTGGCCTGAGTTACAGACTGTTGACCTTGAAGGTGCCTTGTAGTAAGTGCAGTAACTCTTAGCTGTGTCTTGAAATCTTCATTGACTAACAACTCATCAGCTTTTTCCAAATGATCAGCAAGAATCTTTTCAGTAGGAACAAAGGTAACTGAGTTCCACTCCTTAGTCCACTCCTGTCCTCTAGGAGTTTCACTCCAAGGTACTGGTGTTTCCCCTGTAATAAACTTTTTGACTATTTCAGCCTTTAAAGGAGATTGCAGAGGTGCATGTCCAGAAGGACCAGCTGCATCAGCATCTAAATTTGTAGGAGCATTACCAGTAGCATCAACATTTGCAGCATCAAAACTTACAGAGTCAACAGCTTCAGCATCTTCTGATACAAGAATAGTATGAGAAGTTATGGAGACTTCCACATCATCCTCTAAAGGCTGATCTCCAACTAAGTTCTGATCAACATCCATATTATGATGCTCACCTAAAATCTGATCTTCAGTGTCTAAATGCAGAGAAGGTATTGTAGGCAATTCTGGATGAAAATCAGCATCAGGAATTGGTGTGGCTGGTGGAATGACTTGTGTTATTGGAGCTTCTAGATGCAAAACTTGAGGCACTTCCATTATGAATGTCAATTTCATCACTTGGCCCCTGGGTATCAGCATTTATTGGAGATACTGGAGGTGTAGGAATGTGAGTGGATTCTTGCTCATGTAGTGGTGAGTGATGAGTAGCATGAGGGTCTGAATCAGCACTAGGAGAATTGTGAGCTTCAACAGGGTCTTGTGAGATCAGAGATTCCTGATCCCCTTCCTTAGCTGCTGCTTCCATTCCTTTACCAGAATCTTCAGGCCTTTTTGCCAATGTTTTGAATCTTTTAGCTTTTAAGGTGACTGTAGGAGCTTTATCATCAAAATTATGCTTTCTAAGCCTTTTTAGAGGCCTAGAACTCCCAATATCATCATCCTTCTGAGAAGAGACCTTCTCAGCTTCTTGAACAACAGGTTCTGATGCAGGAACCTGTTCCTCAGCATCTGATTCATCCCGCAGAATGAATCTCCTTCTCTTCTGTTGTGTCTGAGGTACTTTCTTAGTCCTCTTAGATTTGGAAGATGAAGGCTGCACTGTAGGTTCTGATTGTTGAGGTTGAGAATTTTGTGGTGGTTGAGTAGAGGTAGTAGGTGCTGATGGATGAGGTTCAGATGGTTGAACATCAGGGTATAATACAGTGTACTTAACAGGATCATAGGTTATTAAGGCTTGTTTGACAGATAAAGAAATTAAGAGGGGTCTTAATATAGCCTTCTTATTATCAGTAGATAATAAGTCAGTAAAAGCTCTCTTAGCTATTCTGAATGATGAAATTAAGTCACCATAATTTTGGGGCTTAGTATCACAACAGAAACTATAAATAAGCTGACAGAATCTAGCAAAATAAATAGTAGATCTATCTTCATTCATTCTGTCCCCAATAAAACCTAAAACAGCACGTGCATAGTCAAAATCAGTTCGATTTATAAGAGCATGCCCGATTTGTTGGCTGAATATGGGAATTGCATCAAAATTGGAACATTTGTTTGCAAAAGCTTTAGTTATGCAATCAGAGAAGAAACTCCATTCCCTCCGTATGAAAGATCTCTTCAACTGGCCCAGCTTTGCCAATGTTCTTTCATATCCCAGACTGGCCATCATGTTTTGAAGACTGGTTCGTTAACAGTAGAGTAGACACAGTTTTTAGGTAGCTGCAGGGCTTGTCGAACTGTAGACAACGTCACAACATACTCATCCTCCCCAGATGAAAAAATAATGCTTGGGGACCCTTGAGCACCACCATCATCATACACATCGCTTCTCCAGAACTCCAGTACTTATGTACCAGAAACTGGTTCGGGTTCAGTCAGAGCATACCCAATATCAGAACTAGCAAGAAAGTCCTGAATAAAATGAAGTTCAGAGGGTGCTTCTAACTTGCTAAGAATAGCAGAGAAGTTATTGGGAACAAACGTTGCTCCATCAAAGATTATGTCCTTTGGTGCCATGTGAATTCGTGAGAAAGAAGATTTCCTGTAAGGTGTTTGAGAAAATGTATGTATGAAAAATTGTCAGTAGATGAGAGAGAATAGAAGTAAAGAGAGAGAGAGAGAGATAAAATATGAAAGTAAATAAAAGTTTTTACAATCTTTTCTCTCTTTTACTTATACATGGTAGAAAAAGTAACCGTTTGGACACCTGTCAGACATGCAGCAGTAAAAGATAATTAATGGGCACGTGTATTCAGTAATCATTACTTATCACATGCAGTTTTTCAAGGAAAAACCGTTCCACTTACCAAGTAATCCCATTAATCAAGGTAGTTCAGTTTTATTTTTAAAATTTAAAACTGTTCCCAATTAAAAAAATTTATCACTACGTGACCAATATTCTGTAAAAATATGACAAATGAGAGAATAACCAAAAATAAATCAAGTAAATAAATCCTGCCACGTCAGAATCAGAACTTGATTTGTATCAGAGCTTGAAGGTCATCAGAATATGGTTAGTATCAGGATTTAACATGTTATTAGAATATCAAACGACTCAGAGACAAAATCTTGCATAAATATAAAATTTCATTAATATATTTAGCAAATACATTTCATGATATTCAAGTTACATGCTGAAAAGTACAAGATTGTCCTAAGCTACAAATCATAACATCAACAGCTTTTGTCCTAAGCTAAGAAGCCAGACAAAGCTGACGGTGAAGAGAAACAGGGGAGCAGAAATTATTTCTTCTTCCTACTCTCAACAAAAAGAACAGCGAGACGAATGATTCGCTCCTGCTGTCGGAGATGACGGAGATGTAGATCTCTTTGGACTGTCAACAGGTCACATTTAATGATCTTTGGAAATTGAATCCAGAGATTATGAGGAATGTTGTTGATATGATATGGAGTTGGAATTCCATTTTGAAAAATATGTACAGTCTCAGTGCCATAATTGTAAAACCAGCCAAACTCAGCCATTTGTGGTGATAAGAATAAGAAGAGAGTGAGTTTGTGAGAAAATAAGAGATGTGCTGGCTGGAATGAAGTGTTGGTTTAAATAGGCAATAGAATGCCAAGAGACACAAGGAAAATTAAATGGTTATAGGTAGAAATAATTCTACCTCGTCTCCCTAGACTGATGAGAATAAAAACAGCCTTTGGAAGTGTAAAACAGGATTTAATGCGCACAAGAAATAAGTAAAAATTATTGTGCATAGACGTGTACCACTAACCCAAATTATATTGACTGTTAATATCTCACCCAAACATATTCTGATTTTAAATAAGACTGTTTCAGATTTTAACCACAAATAAGTCAAGTAAAGAATCAGAGTGTAATATCAGAACTTAGACTTATATCAGAACTTAACAGTCATCAGAACAAGATTTCTTAACTCGAAAAATGAATGCATATTTCTGTAATTCATCACACAAATTCTGATTTCGTTTCTTCATAACTTAATCATCATAACTTCCATCATAACTTGTCCTCAGAATTTATGTAACTGACACTTAAACGTTCATCTAAACACCATTTATCACCATAGTAATTTTCATCATTCATATGGAGTGTATGTGTGTGCAGTATGCTAAATATCAGATAAAGATTAAAGTCTGATTCACTTCAGTACATCTTAAAACCAAGGCATAACTAAGAACTTTGCTCAAAATCTGTCATGATTCTGAAGTCTACTTTAGAATGGGTTCATGCATGAGTCCACCTCAACTGTTTTGTGCTCATTTTATGCATCTTTTAAAATTCCATTTTACAGTGGCTTCTCAGTGTAAGTGAGTCACGACTGCTTATCAGAATTTATGCTATTATCAGAGTATTTCTCCAGTAATCATAGAGTGTGAAAAGTCACCAAGAAAAATATTTATTTTTGCTTTTCTGATGCATATTACTTAATACCAGCAATGCACTTGGGTATTCCCTTCCACAGTTTGTACTCTAGATCTCAAAGGAGTACCTGATTTTTATTTCTTTTTCTTTTCCTTTTCTTTTGATAAGTAAGGTTTATCAGCACTTAGTACATTCACAAGATTTACTAACATCAGAACTTAACAGATGAGAATCATTATTCTAGTTTTTGACTTAGTAATAAGATAGACAAAGTAAACTTAACTAATCTCAATATCAAAATTTGCTTGTGTCAATAGATTTCCACATAAACAATTACTTCAAACATGGGATTTGTTAGTATATTAAAGACTACTAGGTCAGCATCTAGCATATTTATCCTCATTGGATTGAATAAACACAGAAACATTCATATCACTATCAGAGTTTAGAAATTCATAGCAGACAACAATCAGTACTTAAGCAATTTTCAATTAAGCACATAATACACAAAGATAGTAATATCTGTAAATACTGATCATAAAGTCTGATGTATAAGAACAAAAACTAAGCAGATTTAGAGAAAGAACATGAAACCATTCCAAGTTCATTTACCAATCTTATAAAAGTAGCTTCACACAGTGGTTTTGTGAAGATATCTGCTAGTTGTTGATCTGTTGGAACAAAGTGCAGTTCCACTGTACCTTCATCCACATGTTCCCTTATGAAGTGGTACCTTATGCTGATGTGCTTAGTCATTGAGTGTTGAACTGGATTACCTATCATAGCAATAGCACTTTGATTATCACAGTAAATAAGGATTTTAAAATATGTTAACCCATAATCCAGTAACTGATTCTTCATCCAAAGAATCTGTGCACAACAGCTTCCTGCAGCAATGTACTCTGCTTCTGCAGTTGATGTGGAAATTGACTTTTATTTCTTGCTAAACCAAGAAACCAATCTGCCTCCAAGAAATTGGCAGCTTCCACTTGTGCTTTTCCTGTCAATTTTGTAACCTGTAAAATCTGTATCTGAGTAACCTATTAGATTAAAGTCTGATTCTCTAGGATACCACAATCCCAGATCAGCTGTTCCCTTAAGATTCTTGAAAATTCTTTTCACAGCTGTTAAGTGAGGTTCTCTTGGATCTGCTTGAAATCTTGCACAAAGACAGGTAGCATACATGATATC
Organism: Apium graveolens; assembly: GCF_009905375.1. Classification (NCBI taxonomy): domain Eukaryota; kingdom Viridiplantae; phylum Streptophyta; class Magnoliopsida; order Apiales; family Apiaceae; genus Apium; species Apium graveolens. Next base: position 245,540,841 of record NC_133649.1, on the reverse strand, counting down.
AGGTCTACTAGCAGTTAGATAAAGTAGAGAGCCGATCATACCTCTGTAATCAGTAATATCTACTGATTTACCAGTATCCTTATCCAATTTTATTGCAGTGGCCATGGGAGTGGATGCACTTGAACAATCTTGTATTCCAAATTTCTTCAGCAAATTTCTGGTGTACTTGGTTTGACAAATAAAAGTGCCTTTTTTATTCTGCTTGACTTGAAGGCCCAGAAAATAGCTAAGTTCCCCCATCATACTCATTTGATATCTTGACTGCATCAGTTTGGCAAACTTATTGCAAAGTCTGTCATTTGTAGAACCAAAGATGATATCATCAACATATATCTGAACCAAAAGTAAGTCCTTTCCATGGTTGAGGTAGAACAGAGTTTTGTCAATAGTTCCTCTGTTAAATCCACTTTCCAGAAGAAACTGAGCTAAAGTCTCATACCATGCTCTTGGAGCTTGCTTAAGGCCATAAAGTGCTTTATTAAGCCTGAAGACATGATTTGGAAATTTGGAATCTACAAAGCCTGGAGGTTGTTCAACATATACTTCTTCTTCCAACTCTCCATTGAGAAAAACACTTTTCACATCCATTTGAAAGACAGTAAACTTTTTGTGAGCAGCATAAGCCAAAAATATCCTTATGGCTTCCAATCTAGCAACTGGTGCAAATGTTTCATCATAATCAATTCCCTCCTGTTGAGAATATCCTTTTACAACCAGCCTTGCTTTATTCCTTGTAATTATGCCATCACTATCAATTTTGTTTCTGAACATCCAATTTGTACCAACAACAGATATGTTCTTTGGTCTTGGCACTAGGGTCCAGACTTTGTTTCTTTCAAATTCATTTAACTCTTCCTGCATTGCTTGCACCCAATCAGCATCTTGAAGAGCTTCTTCCACTTTCTTTGGATCAGTCTGAGAAAGAAAAAAATTATAGAGACATTCACTTGAAGTAGCTGTTCTAGTTCTGACACCTGCATCAGGATTTCCAATAATTAAGTCAGGTGTATGTGATTTAGTCCACTTCCTTGCAGATGGAAGGTTTTCTCTAGAACTGGATGCTCCCCCATGATCCATGCTATCTTCATCAACATTTTCTGATGCTTCCCCTGAAACTATGCTCTCTGAGTTGGATCCTTCAGAATTTAAGTTTTCAGAACTATCAGAACTTGGCTTATCAGAACTTGATGAATCAGAACTTGAAGAGCCAGTTGTATGTTCTGATGCTTCTTGAGATGTGGTTGTATCTTCAATATGCTCCCCCTGAACAGGTGCATCTTCCTTTGGCGTAGTCACCACAGTTTCAATAAAATTAGTTTAATCCATCAGAGTTTGCAGTATCAGGATTTAGATTGTCAGGATTTTCAGTATCAGAATTTAAGTCTTCATTTTCAAATCTCAGCTGATCAAGATCACTGAAATCTTCAAGTCCAGTAATCTTCTTATCATCAAAGGAGACATTGATAGATTCCATGACAACCCTTGTTCTTAAATTGTAGACTCTGAAGGCTTTTGTAGAAAGTGGATACCCAACAAAAATTCCTTCATCGGCTTTTAAATCAAATTTGGATAGCTGTTCAAGGTGAGTCTTAAGAACAAAACACTTGCATCCAAATACATGAAAATACTTCAGATTTGGCTTCTTTTTCTTCACCATCTCATATGGTGTCTTTCCATGCTTGTTATAGAGTGTTGCATTCTGAGTAAAACAAGCAGTCTGCACAGCTTTCAGCCCAAAAATAGGTTGGTAGCTTTGCTTCATCAAGCATAGTTTGTGCAGCTTCAATAAGAGATCTATTCTTTCTTTCAACAAATCCATTTTGCTATGGAGTTCCAGGAGCAGAAAATTCCTGCTTGATTTCATGGTCTTTGCAGAACTCTTCCATTGTCAAATTCTTGATCTCAGTGCCATTATCACTTCTTAAGATCTTCACAGAATCTTTGACCAATTTATCCAGTTGCTTGACATGATCAATCAAGATAGATGCAGTTTCACTTTTTGTGTGCAAGAAATACACCCATGTGTATCTGGTGAACTCATCCACTATGACCATAGCATATTTCTTCTTTACAATAGACATGACATTCACTGGACCAAATAGATCTACATGAAGTAGGTGATAAGGCTCAAGAATTGATGATTCAGTCTTGCTCTTGAATGAAGATTTTCTTTGTTTAGCCTTCTGACATGAATCACAAAGGCCATCAGGAGAAAATACTGATTTTGGCAGTCCTCTCACAAGATCTTTCTTGACCAGTTCATTTATATTGTTGAAATTTAAATGAGAGAGTTTCTTGTGCCAATTCCAGCTTTCTTCAATTGATGCTCTACTCACCAGACAGATTGCAGACCCATCAGTACTTGTTGAAAGCTTGGCTTCATAATGTTACCATGCCTCTATCCTTTCAGAACAACGTTTCCTGTAGATTTGCTTACAACTTCACAGTGTTCTTCAAAGAAATCCACATGATAACCTCTGTCACATATTTGACTAACACTCAGCAGATTGTGTTTAAGTCCTGAGACCAGAGCTACTTCTTTAATGATGACATTCCCAAGATTGATATTGCCATATCCCAGTGTTTTTCCAATGTTTCCATCTCCATGAGAAACACTTGGGCCAGCCTTCTCCACAAAGTCTGATAGCAGGGCTTTATTTCCAGTCATATGTCCTGAGCATCCACTGTCCAGAACTAGGATGTTTTTCCTGTTGCCCTGCAATCACAAAGACCACTAATGATTAGTTTTAAGGACCCAGACTAGCTTGGATCCTTTGGCCTTATTAGGTTTGTTAACATTTGCAGCGGATATAGTTTATGTTAACATTTTTCTTATCAGCATTTACACATTTACACTATCAGACTTTGTATCAGAACTTACACTAGAAGGAACAATGCTAACTTTCTTTAAAGAAGGTTTTATTTGATAATAATCATAGTACAAACTATGATATTCCTTACAAGTATAAATGGAATGCCATAAACTACCACAATGAAAACAAGGATTTTGTGGCCAATATCTAACAGACTGACTCTTAACTCCTGACTTTGAAGATAAGGAGTTTATATTCTTATTCATCCTGCAAAAAGAAGCCAAATGGTTAGAACTTCCACAGTTATGACATGTTTTTCTAGGAGCATTAGGAAAAGGCTTATAATTATTGCTTTTATTCACACCTTCCTTTCCATTCCTATTTTTCCTAGGTGACTTTACCTTGTTTATATTCTTTACATCTTTCAGCTTATGCTTAAGCTGCTTTTTTGTCATTAAGCCTACGTTTACTTCAGTTGTCTTTTCCTGTTTTAGTTCGTCAGAAGTTAATTGCTCTTCAACTTCTGATTTCTCAGTATCAGACTTTACAGCTACAAACTTAACAGGTTTTAACTTTGGCTTTTGTTTAACAACTATAGGCTTAATTTCTACAGTTCATTTATCATTCTAATCATCTCCATAACCTAAGCCCTCTTTCCAGTTTCCACTACTTAACAAATTCTGAGTTGTTCTGCCAGAGTTAGTCCAAGTCCTGATAATCTCTCTTTCCTTTTCTAACTCAGTCTTTAGAGATTCATTCATTTTAAGTACTTCATCCCTAACATAGAAAGCATCATCTCTATCTTTCTGAGTTTGATGGAACATGTCTAACTCTTTTTCTAAATAATCCTTCCTCTTTTTACAAGCAAGAGTTTTAGAATTTAATCTTTCACATGTTAAAGTTTGATCTCTATAACTAATGAACATGGTTTTAAGATATCTTCTCAACTCATTAATGTCATCAGTATGAAAGGCATAAGTAGTTTGAGGTACCTTTAACTCAATAGCTTCAGGACTGCTATCAGCATTTGCCATCAAGGCATAGTTCACCTCACTTTCAGAATCTGAAGTGCCTGTCCAGCTTTTCTTCTTTGTGAAAAGAGCCTTGCCTTTGTCACTCTTCACTTTCTTGCAATCAGGAGATATGTGGCCTTTCTCACCACAGTTGTAGCATTTGACATTTGTGTAATCTCCTTTGTCAGACTTCCCTTCTTTGCCTTCAGATTTTCTGAAACTCTTCTTATCAGAACTTGCACCTTTGCTGGAAAACCTCTTTCCCTTTCTGAATTTCGTGTATGCAATCCTTGTGATTCCATTCACCATAAGAGCACACAACTTCATCATCTCTTCATCAGCATCCATCTCAGGCAAGTTTTCAGTTTCTGAGTCATCATCACTATCAGAACTTGATGACTCAGTATCAGACTTTGTGATGAGCGTTTTTCCCTTGCCTTTCCTTGAGGTAGCTGCCTTGGGGGATTCTTCTTCAGCCTTAAGAGCAACTGTTCTTGACTTTCATCCTTTCCTCTTGCTTCTTTGTTCCATCTCAAGTTCATGAGTCTTGAGCATCCCATAAATTTCATCAAGAGTTGTTTCATCAAGATTATAGTTGTCTCTTATAATTGTTGCCTTCAAATCCCAACTTTCAGGAAGAGCTAACAGGAATTTAAGGTTTGAATCTTCAAGATCATACTCCTTATCAACTAGTGACAAATCATTCAAGAGTTTGACAAATCTGTCATATAAATCAGTCAATGACTCATTAGGCTTTGAGTCAAAGTGTTCATACTCTTGAGTAAGTATTGTCTTCCTGTTCTTCTTAATCGAATCAGTTCCCTGGCACCTTGTCTCCAAGGCATCCTATATCTCCTTTGCAGTCTTGCAGTTAATTACCCTGTTTGACATTATATTATCAATGGCACTATGCAGCAAGTGTCGTACCTTAGCATCATTAGCAATTGATGCGATATCTTCAGCAGTGTAATCACTCTTCTCCTTTGGTACAGACTTTGCTACTTCACCTGTAACTACAACAGCGAGTTTTGTTAGCTTGTGAGGTCCTTCATTGATTCTGTCAAGATATTCTGGATCTGTAGCTTCCAGAAACATAGTCATCCTCACTTTCCATATGCGAGTTTTGTCCTGTTTAAGTAAGATCTGAAAACTAAACATAAATCATATTGGACATGACATTGTCAAATATATCTAACACTGTGAAATACTGGGAAACTCGCAAATCCAAGTATCTGATGTAAGATAGAGACTGACGAAGTCTGCATGTGAACTCAGGAAAAAGGAATGTTGATCAAATGGGGAAAGCCAAATATGCGATCAGTGATGATTTAAGCTAGGCTAAGAAGAATAAATACCGATGAATTTTGATAATTCTGTTAGTAAGAATTTAAAAATTATAAATAAAAGCCTTCATTCTAGCGTTAACTTCAGAAATGACTTATCTAATGATGAACATATTGGTATTATCAAGAAAAAGAGATCCCTTATGTTTAAAAGAAATAATGAATAAAGAGAATGAAGAAATAAGTAAGAAAAGAAATGGAATCAAAAGGATGATAAATAAATTTTATAAAATGATCCAGGATATAAGCAAGTTGTAAATGTAGGTTGTGCTAGAACGGATATGAGAATGAAGTGAAACGCCGATAATTAAAAATAGGAATTTCATTAAAAGAATGCGCGTAAGCAGGAAAATTAAATAACAGTATTTGTGGCAAACTATTAGAGAAGAACGATACAATGAATCTCATATCGGAATTCTTTAGAATTAAAGTGAAGTCCCAAAGGTTCGAACAAATGATTTATCAAGGTTACCTCGGGGAATGAAGTAACAATTTCTCATCGGTTATTGTACAGAGATTGAGCTGGTGTCAAAAGCCCTGTATCGTATGACCCAGTAGGGATGAAGTAAAAAATTAAGGAAACTTCAGAAGTATAGAATGGAGGAATAATAAAATAAGAAGTGTTTCGCGCTATGTATAAAAATGGTCAGGGAAAAAGAGAATGGAGGTATGAAGTTACGCATCGATCATCAGAAGTTGTAAATCTGAAGATTAAATGAACATAGTGTGTAAGAAGTATGTGGATAGTGTAATTGTATTTATTGGTAACATCCTCGCCCATTCGAGGACTAAGGAAGACCAAGTTGAACGCCTGAAGATATGCCTACGAAGGATTGAAAAATAGAAACTGCATCCTAAGCTTCAAATGTATGAATTCAGGTCATAATTGGTTATGAGCTATGGAGATTTGGTTAATTACCAACCAGACAAGGGCCATTTAGAGACAAATATCTTGAGTAGAAAAGAAAGAGTGAGTATCACTAAGATTTCTGGGGAGTGGATAAAGGAATTGGAAAGGTTAGAAATTGAAGGTCGGATTTTGATTCAGTTTATGTTTTATGCTGATACTTACTTTTTTGTTAGATATCAAAGGTGGTTTTAATATAAATGATTGATGTTCACTTCAATATGGAATGTTGTGAGCATCAAAGTTCATATTAATATCTAATTTGATATGACAACAAAATGAGTATTATTACCAAGAGACCGGGTTTTGAATAAAGTTATGATTCATTCTGTTCCAAATTAATATATTTCCTTTCAGATAGTAAGAGATTCTCGCTGGATGAAAATAAGAAATTGGGATATACTGTTAAGTGGTAAGTTAAATGCAATTGTTGAAATTTTTCCTTTAAGTTTAACCTTTTGAATAGATTTAGGACATTTTGAAGCATAAAATGCCATGAGCTCAGTATATAGGATGCAGATGAACGAAAAGTACACGAGATCGGTTAAAGATTCTCAAATACGATTGAAAACGATAATAGGTCAGGCTAATCGAATGAAAAGAGACTTAAGAAGTAAAGTTGAACAACCAGTAAAAATGGGAGGCATTCATGACCATGACTTATTAAAATTAGAACCAAAATAAGATTAGTGCAAACTAAGTTAGTCCTTTGAGACAGTAAGAAAATAGAATGATTTTGAATGAGTTGGTCTTGTTAGTCACAGGTTTAACGAGTTCATAAGACGTTCATGTGTGTATGACCAGGAAGAGTAATTTAGCTCCATATTTACGGACTGGAGATTTAAATTAGGTTGCATGAGCAACTGATAGATGTTAATATTGGCTAAAGACTGTTGAGTAGTGATGAAAATGATGAGTTCTGAGAAATTTTAAGTAAGATACTCGAAATGTATCCGTGTTTGTTCCCTAGCATGATTCTTTTAAGGGGGGGGGGAGGATGTAACGTCCGGGAAATATTATGTAATTATTTTTATCAATAAATAATTATTATGTGTTTTTTATGTGAATTTTGGTGAATTATTTGATGATTGATATTAATATTTGGATGTTTATTTCTGATAAAATTTAGATATTTTAATCTTTAATTATCCAGAATTAAATATGGATACTTTTGGTATTTTTCTGGTAATTTTTGAATTATTACATGATTTTATAAGGATTTATAGAATTAATAACGATTATTTTTACGTAATTATAAAATTACTTTTTAGAATTAGAAATCATCTCACTTCAACTGTTTTTGCGTTTTTACAATCCGGAACTCTTCCGAAAACTCCTTCCTAACCTAATCTGATAATTCTTAACACTTTTCATGTTTTGACTTTTTCAATCCGGGGTACGGTTTGACCCGTATGAGTCCCGGCGTAAAATTTTCGACACGCTAATCATTTTATAGATCGATAAAACTCGTATTCTCGAAAGGCGAGTTATTATTACCTTATTTTTGTATAAAGTGTTTTATAAGAGGCCCTGTTTTGATAATTATCCAAATCTTGTATGAAAATTGTATCGTTATATAGTTACTTAGCGGCTAAGTAACCTAGTTTTTGGATCCGATATGTAAATGTAATTATCGAATTATAAATAAATGAAATATTTGATGGGTCTCTCAGCGATGTGTTGCCTTATTGTTAATTATGTGTGATTTGTAGGTACGAAGATTATTTGTGTAATTAATTATTGAGCTGTATGGCATTATTTTGTTTTAAAATGATTTTTTTGAATATTTATTCTCATAAATGCTAAAATTATTTCTAAAATTATATTTGTTGCTTTTTAATTTTATTTATTATTTTTAGGGGTTTATAAAATTTAGAAATCAATTTTTTATTGATTATTTGTCTCTAAATAATTTTCTGATTATATTTAATTGTAAAATCAGTATTTAATTCCAGAATGCTTCAAAATCATGAAAATTTTATTTTATTAAGTTTGGAATATTTCGAGAATTTTAAAATTATTTCGGAAATTTTCGGATTAAATCTACCTGCAAGTTCATTCGTTAAACTATTAATTTCGGGTGTGTTGAGCATTTTAAAAATATATTTCAAAACTACGAAACTTGTGTTTTATTAGTTTCGAAATATTTATAAAATTTAGAAATTATCTTGATATTATTTCGCTGAGTTTTTGCACGCATACACCGTTAAATTCCCAATTCCGTAACAGAAAATAGGATAATAACGAAAAGAAAAAAAAAAGAGAAAACAAAACAAAATAAATACAACCCCTAATTCCCCCACCCCCCTTTTCGATCTTTTCTCTCGGCCCATCTCTCTCCACCACCGACTGTTCTTTCTCCCTCGCTTAATCTCTCTCACGTTTTTGCCCTCTCTCTCTCCCGATTCCCTGTTGTTCTTTTCAATTAATTCCTCCTCCTCCTTCTACCTCGTTGTCCCGTTGTTTCCCCTATCTTTATTTCCGGTAAGATTGCCCTCTGTTCGTTATTTTCAGGCCTCCGCCCTTCGCTGTTTTCTGGCAAAGTGGTGGCGCGTATGCGTGCGTGTATCATGCCTGTCGTGTGTGTGTGTGTGTTTGTGTGTGTGCCCTGTGTGTGTAAGTACAGTACGTGTGTGTTATGTGGTGTGGTTCCAATCGTGCAATTCTTCCGATTTTTTCACTGGGTATCTCCAATGGTTACTTCTGCGGTTGTGTTGCCTTGCTTTGTGTTTGTTTAATTCGAATTAATTCGAATCGAATTTTGGTTTGTGGAAAATTAATTTAGTTCTTTTAATTATCTGCAGGATTTATTGACAAATATTTCGTGATATAAATAAATGGTGCGGAATTATAATATTAATCGCTGGAATTAACGTAGGATGCCCGATATAACGGGAACCCGTAAATTTTATCGCCGTCGGCGATGAGCCTCGACGAGCCGATGGTGGGAAATGATGATTTTTATTTGAGTCATAAATTTATTAATTAAATAAAATTAGTTCGGTAAAAATTAATTGCAAAATGAAATATACAAACTGGTATTTGGGATTTCAAATTGGATTGGATGTTGTTGTTGATTATGATTGACGTCGAATTGTTCGACGGGTAGGCCGATAAATAACGGAGACGCTGCCCGATTTTGGAGAAATTATTTCCGAAAATACGGGAACGTGACCTATAATTATCGAAAACGTCGAACGAGAATGTGTAACTAAATTTTATGAAACCTACTTACGTGGCGTGACAAAATATTTTGTGAATAATCAATTACCCTATTATTTTCAAACAACAAATATACATACTTTTCGAAAATAAATACCCTACCAAGTTTTTGACGATGTGAACCATAATTGCTATGTGTATTTCAATAATACATATAAATATGACTTGGGTTATGAAACCGTATGGGTGGAAGTGATAGGGGTGTTATGCTAAGCAAGACGATTATCTGAATTAGGGTATCTCAACCCTATAGGTCTTAGTCAGAAGACCCGAGGAGTGACGTCGGACTAAGAATGATCTAGTGATTAGTCGTCGAGCTCACCGAGGTTCCAATTGAAGTACCTGAATGTTGAGATCGTAACTAGAATAGGGTAGTGGTTTGACGATAAAGACAAATGTTCAAGGCAATCCAAAAGTCAACAGATAATAGTGATTAAAGCTTATCAAGGCAAGTATTCCTGAACTTTCTTTTAAAATACTGCAATTATTTCTTCGTTCCTATTCTAAGTTCAGAATAGTTAAATGTTTTATATTTCGCTGCAATTACTCTTATTATGAAAGTTCTTTTCATTATTGTTCCTATAATTCGATTGCTCTCTTCAACAAATACCCATTCTTTCGGGTTATTTGCGAACCCTGAGTTGGGATGTTTTGAAATCAAAATGATTTGACATCAAAATACTCTACGTGATGGATGGTTATGGTGATGGTTATGGTGAGGGCCAGTGATGAGCTGTACCCTATGGGCCGGGGATGGACCGGACCCTTGGGCGATAGTGCCTGGGTACCCGAATGGATCTATACAGGAGGGTATAGATCTACACTATATCCTGACTGATCAGCAGGGTATGAGTGTGAACTAGTGTCCAATCTAATTTATTGTTGATCGCCATTAACGACATTCTTTCACGAAAAGTTTTATGATTCCAAAACCGGACAAAACCCTGATTCAGGAGATGAATCTGGGAATCGCTTATTACTTTTGGATTTATAATTAAAGGCTGGTAACAGCCAATGTTTATCCGCTCAACTCTCTCATATAAATAGAATTGTTTAAAATTGTTTAAAGATTTTATCCGGAATTTTTCCTTTGATATCAATGTTTGAAACTCAAATTACATACTTGCTGGGCATTTTTGGCTCACTCTTTCTTTTTAAATTCCTATTTTTTTGGGAAACAGATAAGGATAAAAGTGAATAGCGTTGAGAGACAAAAGAAGTTAGAGATATCTCCGCTGCGAGAGGATGAAGATGTTAGAAAAATTATGACAAGGATGTTCGCATAAAGGTATTTACACTCGTATTGTAGTTGTGAATTGTAGAAGGTTAGTGATGTGATGTTAAGCGAAGCAATTATCTGAATCAGGGTATTTTAACCCTGTAGGTCCTAGTCGGAAGACCCAAGATTTGATGTTGGACTAGGAGTGATCTAGCGATTAGATGTCAAGATTAACGAAGTTCCAATCGAAGGGCCTGAGTGTTGGGATCATATCCAGAATGGGATAATAATTTGATGATAAGGCCGAACGTTCAAGTCGAACCAAAGTCAACTAGTAATAGCGATTAATGCTTATTAAGGCAAGTATTCCTGAACTTTATTTTAAAATACTGCAATTATTTATTCGTTCCTATTCTAAGTTCAGAATAGCTAACTGCTTTATATTTCGCTGCAATTACTCTGATTATGCATGATCCTTTTATTCTTGTTCCTATAATTCGATTGCTCCCTTGAGCAAATACCCATTCTTTCGGGTTATTTGTGAACCCTGAATTGGGATGTTTTGAATTCAAAATGATTTGACATCAAAATACTCTATGGGCTGGATGTTTACTGTAAGGGCCAGTGATGAGCTGGATCATATGGGTCGGGAATGGACCAGACCCTTGGGCGATAGAGCCTAGGTACCTGAATGGATCTATACGGTTGGGTAAAGATCTACACTGTATCCTGACTGATCAACAGGGTATAAGTGTGAACTAGTGTCCAGTCTAATTCGTTGTTGATCGCCATTAACGGCATTCTCTCTCGAAAAGTTTTATAATTCCAAAACCGAACAAAACCCTGATTCAGGAGATGAATCTGGGAATCGATTGTCACTTTTGGATTTATAATTGAAGGCTGATAACAGCCAACGTTTATTCGCTTAACTCTCTCAAATAAATAGAATCGTTTAAAAATTGTTTAAAGCTTTTGTCCAAAACTTTTCCTTCGGTATTAATGCTTAAAACTCAAATTATATACTTGCAGGGCATTTTTGGCTCACTCTTACTTTGTATATTCTTATTTCTGCCAGAAACAGATAAGGATAAAAGTGAATAGCTTTGATAGACAACAGAAGTTAGAGAAATCTCCGCTGCGAGAGGTTGAAGAAGTTAGAAGAATATGACAAGAGCATTAGTATAAAGGTATTTACACTTGTATTCTAGTTGTTGTGAGTTGTAGAAGGTTAGATTTTTATTTCATACCATAACCTGTAAACGATCCGGATCCAAGGGGTTAATTGAATATTCTTTTATTTTATGTAAAGATTGTTCATGACACCAAATCTTGACCCCGGATTTGGGTTGCTACATATTGTAAGGGATTGAAATCGAGAGCTCTATATGCCACCACTAAACACACTTGCGATCTCAGCCTCCGATATATCAGAATCACCACACTCTGACGATTTTCACGGTGAAGAACCACCGTTGCAGATCTTGATTCCAGCTGCGAAACTCAAATCTTTAATAACCAAATTCCTCTGTTAACAAATATAGCTCCCTGCCTCCCTTCATAAGAGTTCTTGTTAAAATGAACCCAGTTTCAATCTGTTTATCTCACTAATTTCTGGTTAGGGATCTAAGAAGAAGACCATAATTAGACAATTAGATTGAATCAATTGCCTTATTGCCTTGGGACTGGAGTATCTTGCCTTTTTTACTACATCCTCCGTCCCACCCAATTATTTTGCATTGAAGAACGGTGACGAGTACTCGACACATATTTTAATATTCTTATAAAATGTTTAAAAGCTCTTATAAAATGTAATTGCGTAAATTCTTTTTATTTTTTAAAAAAATAAAAATATAATATTCAAATTTAAAGAAAAAGAAAATTTATAAAAATAAATTATAAAACTATACATATCAAGAATGAAAAAACTGTTGGTTAAAGAGGGGATAACTATCCTTTTGGTCACAAGTTCGAATCACACGAGAGGAAAATTTATGATTATGCCTCCTGAGTCAGAATCTGTCGCTTAAATGCGATTTACCTTGGTTCCGTGGTTTGCAGGCTATTGCGTGAGCCCGTAGGGTTTACCCAGTGCGCACCTAAAAGGGTAGCGACTGCGGGTTAACTACGATAAAAAAATGAAAAACATCGTAAAAAATGGGTGACGAAAAGTGTATATGTTTGCATATCATTTCAAAAAATAAAATAAATAATATGTGTTTATAGTAGCAAATTTATCGCGAGTACTAGCCGCGATAAGATATTTTTAAGTACTTTTTTTTAAATCTTGGAAATTAGTAACATTTATCATGCTAGTCTTAATTTTTTTTCATTATATTTTTTCATCACACATGAAATACTCACAATAAATTTATTAACCGAAGATTAGATGACATGTTTTATTCTACGAAACATGTTTAATTTATAGAACGTTTGTTCAATTGCAAAAGATACATATTATATTTATTAAACTTAAATGATTTTCAAAAAAAATAGTGAATTAGTGATATTCATAAAGGATACTTAACAAAATAATATATTTAATAATATTTTGATTGCAAAATGTCCTAAATTTCCGATAAAAATATAATCTGCATAAAACTTTTCCCTACCTAAGAAAGATAATAATTTGTGATAATATAAATATTCCATTGTGGGGGATCTATACAAGAGAACAGATGATGCAAGATCCATCCCATTAAGTTGTTGGGGTCCGAACAATAACAACATATTCCAAACTCTATAAGCTTCCAAATTGCTTAGCCGTACGCAGCTTAATTAAATTATTCAGAATATTTACCAGTTACCTGGCCTCTTATTCTTCCAGAAGCTGATTCACTACTTTACGTTTAGAAATATTTAAATTTCCTATTAATTTATACAAAGTTTAGTCGGTTCGAATTATATATCAAATATAAATTTAGGAGTACTTCTGTATAGTAAGGATGGTGAATTTTTAATTTACTAGGTAGGAGTCCCTTGACTCCCTTCTATGTATAACAAGGAAAGATAATTTAATATCTACAAGGATATTATTTTTCAGAATTTATAATAAAAATCATATAATGACATGTTATTTGTCATGGTCAGTTTTCTCATAATTTATATAAACTAGTTGGTATTTCGTGATAATCGTTGATAAGATTAAAATAGAAATATCTAATACCATTAATTTTGTTAAATACTATTTAGAGCGTATGATAATAAATATTATTTAAATACGTGTAGTCATAGTAACTTGAACTCAAATAAAATCATAGAATTTTTATTATAAGTAAATCTTCTATAATTATGTAGGTATAGAGAATCCAATTATGGTGAAATTAAATAAATTAAATTATATGAATATATTTTCAATAATTAAGTTGTGCGAAATTAAACTTGAATTTAAAATAAAATTGTTTATGTATTTTGATATTTAGACTATTGTACTTTACTTAAAGAGTGTTTTTATTTAATAAAAATATGGATATATACATACGTTAGGCAATTTCTTCTTTCTATCATTCTTCTGAAATTTACACGTGTGCTTTTATGTTCAATTTTAGAAAAATGTCAGGTACCCCAAATTGTACTAATAATTTTTTCCAAATATTTATATGTAAGCTATATAAATAATTAGATATGAGATTCTGCGCGCACACATATATATAGGAAATTTTTATGAAGACCATATTTTCATCGGTGACCCTGTAGACCACATTTGTTCTATGGTCCGTAAAAAAATACTATAAAATATATTATTTTATGAAGTATGGTTTACGAGCATCATTAATTCATTAAAATTATGGAATATCATTTAAATTTAATAAGTAAAATGTGTATGTTCTGCGAGCTGAATAAATGTTCTGCAAACTTAACATGTTTTGTAGAATTAAATATTTTTTGTAATATTTTACATGCACTACATATATGATATTCAAGATTTTGAATAAAATAAGGATATTTGTATAGCATTATTCTCAAATTAATATATTTTACAATGTTTTTATGCAAATTTTATTTACAGGACATAAGTGGTATTCAAGATTTTCAAAAAAAAGTGTTCTCCATTAAATTTAACTCATATATATATATACATATATATATATATGTATAGGGTAGCACTCCAGGAGAATTCTCTAGAGAATCGTGGAGAACCATTATTTAAAAAATATAAAATATATTATTTATTTTATTTTTCATCATATATAATTATAAATTATAATTATCAAGTTACACAAATTTTTTATTTAAAAAATTATTGAAATTAATGAAAAAGTTTAAATTGGTTCTATAGTAGAATCACACTTATTAAAAATTATTACACTGTAGAATCAAATTTAAAATCAAATAATTTTATCAAATTTAATTGTTAATTTTTTATTATAATTATAATTATTATTCTAGATTAGCATCGAATTTTATATTTTTAAATTAAAATTTTGTTATTTATGATGAGATTTTATAATAAAATCAATGGTTCTCCATGGTTCTCCATATAAGATGGTTTTTCAAAGAGCAAAGGCATATATTGTTAGAAAATGGAAACTTTGAGACATGTTTTAGACATGTTCTTGATTTAATTTCCTAAAACTAATTGTTGGAAGTTGTTCCTTATTACGAGGACTTAAACTTTTATGTTTGGATCTAAGTCGTTTTTTTAGTGTAATCCATAAATAAATTGAGTTGAAGTTAGTAGTTTTAAATGTTTAATTAAAATATTTAATGACTTATTATATTGTTTTAATGTGAATATTAAATCTGTAGAACAGTGAGGATTATCCATTGAAGCTTAATGTGGATTATCTGTTGAAGCTCAATGTGGATTATTCGTTGAAGTTTAATGTAAATTATCCGTTGATAGAATTATCCGTTGAAGTTCAACGTGGATTATTCGTTGATGCACAATATGGATTATCCATTGATGGATTTGCTGAGTGCATTATCCATTGATGCAAAGTGCAAATCTTGATGGGCTAAATCATGATACTGACTGATATGTTTCTAAAAATATTCATTAAATGCAATTTAAGTCTGAATATTTATTTTAATTAATGTAATATATTCAGTTACGTTTTTGGGTTATATATATATATATATATATATATATATATATACTGAACAAAACGTATAGAAGAGATATACTAATATCACAAAATAGTGAAAACCCAGGTTGTTATCTTCTCTCTTTCTCTCCTGCATGCATACAGAATATAGCATAGGTTTTCTGGGTGAACTGAGGTATAGGTCGCTGTTGATTGTTACGTATCTGTGGATGAAGTACTCTGAGCTGTTATATCCTGGAAGCGATATTGCTGCAACCCAACATAACGTAAGTGGGGCAATAATCTCTTCAAGAACAGTCTAGGCTTCTCGAAGGCTAGGCGCCTCAGCTGTTATTGGTTCTTTCAGAATTCTTAAATATTCTGATAGAGCTAAGTGTTCTATCCTTTCTTTGTCAATTTCAGTTACTGATTTATATCTTGTTGTTTGCCTTCGTGACTTTGTTTCGTTATTTGGTTATTGTTCGTTCTTGTTAATTGTGACATATATAACTGCCTCATTGTTGCGCGTAGTGTTAGTTCTATTTAAAATTATACCCAACAATTTTGAAGAGATTATCTGTGTTATATATTAATTAGCAAGATGGTTAACAAAATTGAAGTTAAGATGGTTGAAACTGGTTCTGGTTCTGGTGGTACTGTTTCCATTGATTGGACTACGTACCGTTTTCCCAAGCCAATTGATTTATCGGGTATGCCTGATAAATTCGGTGGTGGAGTTTCTTTTTCTTGTTGGCAGAAAAAGATGAAACTCTGGTTAACGGTTAAGGGTATATAGCCAGTGGTACAGTATGATCCTTCTTTGTTGGATCAAGAGAAAGCTGAATTAGTCAAGGCTTATGTTTTATGGGCTGAGAAGGATGGGGTGGCTAGGGCAGTCATTTTGGAAGCCTTGGAGAACACCTTGTTCGATGTTTATTCATTAGATGCCTATACTGCTAAAGTCTTATGGGATAAGCTGGACCAAACCCATAATACTGAATTTCAAGGTCTTGAGAAGTATTCTATGGCTAGGTTTCTTGATTTCAAGTTGGTGGATGGGAAATTCATGACTGAACGGGTTCATGAGTTTGAGATGTTGGATCATGCTTTGGGTGAGTCCGATATGATCTTTCCTAAGAAGTTTTGAGTGATGTCTGTGATTGAAAAGCTCCCTAAGTCTTGGGAAGAGTTTTCTCTCTCCCAGAAAAGACAGAATGGAGAGATCACATGGACTAACTTGATGTTGGACATCTCTGTACAGGAACAACACAAGTCCAAACAGGGACATATGTTGCCTGTGAAACATGGGAGCTCGAAGGTGAATGTAGTGACTGTAGGACAAAAAAGGTAGTCACTAAGAAGGCTAACTCTAAACCTGGTAAGAACAAGGCTAAGAAACCAAAGGAGAATAAACCATGTTGGTCTTGTGGACAGGTTGGTCATTGGAGCAAGGACTGTCCAAGTAAGAAAGATAAGAAAGCTGGAGTGGTAGCTCAAGCAAATATTGTGCTTGGATTTGGAACCACGAGTGGGCCAGTAGCTAACATGGTCATTGGTGAGGTTGTTGCCTCTAGAACCAATGACTGTTACTTACAACCCTGTACTACTTTCCACTTATCAGTCACATGAGTGGTTCATTGATACTGGAGCTAATATACATATTTATGCTGATATTAGCCTGTTTGTATCTTATCAACAGAGTCATGGAGCGATAGTGACGATGGGGAATGCTAGTGCTACACAAGTGCTTGGAATAGGAAACGTGGACCTGAAGTTTGCTTCTGGGCGGATTCTATCTCTAACTAGAGTGCATCATCTTCCCTCTATTCGTAGAAATATTATAAGTGGAAGTTTTTTAGTTAAGAACGGTTTTGAACTTTCTTTGAAATGTAATAAAGTAGTTATTACTGTTAGTGTATACTGAAAATATTTATTTGAAGTATGTACATTTATTTCTGGTCAGTTTATTTGAGAATCATTTGAATGTTTACATGTTGTCTAATATTATATTTTGTGAACAATCTAGTATCAAATGGGATATAGAATATTAGATTGTTAAATACGGTTATATAATATAATAAGGTTCACAGCACAGGTGGTGTTGGACAATCCACTGGTATGGCTGTAGTATTATTTAGATTAGTTTATATTGACTAATAAATAATACTAGTATACTTTGTGTATATTGAACAGGATCAAATTTAGAATTGTTCCCTTAATACTGATTAAGAAGGAGAACTAAGATTCTATGTTATTATTAATGCTTAGGTTCTTAATCCGGAAATAGTAATTGACACGTGTATATTATTTACATGCTTTGATTTATATATGAAATAATTCTTTTGAATTATATCATTATATTTTGGGTGATGGAATTATATACATGGTGGATATTATTTATTGAAGGAATCCATGTCCTGATAATATTCGGGTTAATGATGTCCCCTTGAAAGCTCAAAAAGATTTAATTATGTGAAACCCTGCAGGTGGAATTTATTCTGGCATAATTAAATAAAGGTTGAGTGGATGATCAAGGATAAAAGATATTAATTAAATAAATTATCAGTAATTTATTTAATTAATGGACATATGATATTTTAAACATGGGGAATTTAATAAGCAAATAATATTGGAACCGAATTAATTAAATTACGGTATTAGGAAAGGTAGTGCAAATATTAATTCTTTAGTGGATTGAATTAATATTTAATTACATTGGGCTAGGCTCAAGATGTAATTAGAAGGCCCAACCTAATTATCCATGGTCCCTATTGTAGCCTATATATATTCTTATTCTCTTCTTGCTTGGGATTGTGTGAAAACATATTGTAGCCACCAAGGAGCAAGAAGAGAGGATAACTTGAGAAGACGGAGGCCACACTTCACTCAAGGGAATTTGGGAATACAATAGAAGAGCGTGGAATCAACCATTAACAAGGTAATCCTCTTTTCGTAATCTTTATCGTAAAACGTAGTAACACCCTAAGTCCGTGGTTCCCAACAATTACGCATACCGGTACATTCTTTGAAAAAGGGTTATTAAATGTTGAACCCGTTTTGGGTGGTTTTATTAATGAGAGTATTGCACCTTCTGTTAATTGTGTAGAATCGTCTGATTTGTGGCACTTACGACTTGGTCATTTAAATTTTGGTGCTCTAAAGAATATGATGAATTTAGAGTTGATTCCAAAGTACGTCAATGATAAGAAATTCAAGTGTCAAGTGTGTGTAACTGCTAAACAAACAAGGAAACCTTTTTATAATGTTGTTAAGGATTCAGACTTGTTAGATTTAGTACACTCGAACATATGTGAATTTGGTGGTGTGTTGATTAAGGATCACTGTAGATATTTCATTACCTTTAGATGATTGTAGTAGATATTGTTATGTTTATTTGCTTAAATATAAGGATGAAGTACTAGATTAATTCATTATGTATAAAAATGAAACTTAAACACAAACTGGCAAAGTACTTAAACGTTTGAGATATGATAGAGGTGGTGAGTATACAAGTACTTTGTTTAATGAATTATGTGCAAGCAATGGAATAGTTCATGGGGTTATTCCACCATACACACCTGAGTCTAATGGGGTGGCAGAGCGAAAGAACAGAACTTTTAAATACATGATTAACAGTATGCTAATTAATTATGGGTTGCCTAAGTACATGTGGGGAGAGTCTCTAAATACGGCTTACCATATTCTGAATAGATCCCCTCTGAAACATATAGATAAGACACCATATGAATTGTGGAGAAAGCATAGGACTAGTTTGATTTATCTTTGTGTGTGGGGATGCCTTGCTAAGGTGCTTGTCCCTGACACAAGAGAAAGAAACTGGGTCCGAAAACTGTTGATTGTATCTTTCTGGGCTATCTTGAAACCACAACTGCTATGAGATTTTTAGTATTAAAATCTGATATGGATGGTATTGTAGTCAATTCGATAGTTGAGTTTTGTGATGCAACTTTCTTTGTGGAAGTATTCCCTATGAAGACTGTTATACCTTTGGGTAATTCTGAGGATGATCCCACTCACACATCGAGTTCTATTCCTGATCATGTGGAAAAGATGATAAATGTGGGGGTGGATCCTAATAGTAGCTCTACTCCTAAGGAAGTAGAGAAACCTAAAAGGAGTAAGCGTGCAAAGGTATTCAAGGACTTTGGAAGTGACTTTATCACTTACAATATCGAGTATGAGCCTTTAACTTTCCGTCAAGCCATGGATTCTTCGGAGTCAAGGCATTGGAAAGGCACTGTAAAGAGTGAAATTGACTCAATTGTTTTAAACGGAACATGGGAGTTAGTTGATCTCCCTCCTGGGTGTTCTACTATTAGATGTAAATAAATCTTCAAGAGGAAGCTAAACCCTGATGGCTCAATAGATAAGTACAAGGCTAGGCTAGTTGCTAAGGGCTTTAGGCAAAGGGAAGGCATTGATTATTTTGATACATATTCTCCAGTTGCCCGAATGACAACAACCAGAATGATTATTGCATTGGCTTATGTACATGGTCTTATCATCCATCAAATGGATGTAAAGACGGCTTTTTTTCATGGTGACCTTGAAGAAGAGATTTATATGGATCAAGCTGAGGGAGTTTTTGCTTCTAGTAATAAGATGAAAGTATGTAGACTAGTCAAGTCCATTTATGGCCTTAAACAAGCACCTATAGACTGGCATAAAAAGTTTGATGAAACTATTTTAGACTTCGAGTTTTTAGTTAATGAAAGTGACAAGTGTGTCAAGTATAAGATTAGAGGTAATGATTGTGTGATCGTGTGCTTGTATGTAGATGATATCTTGTTGTTTGAAACCAATATTGAGATTATTAACTGAGAAAAAGAGTTTCTTGAAGAGGCACTTTGAAATGAAGGATATGGGTGAGGCTAGTGTGATTCTTTGGATCAAGTTGACTGAGTCAACTGATGCAATAACATTGTCACAATCTCATTACAAAGAGAAATCTATACTTGAGAAGTACGGTTATTAAAATTATAGAATTGCTAGTACACCATATGATTCAAAAGTTGCCATAGTCAAGGATAGTTCAGGAGTTCTTGTGTCTCAGTTAAGATATTCTCAGATTATTGGGAGTTTGCAATATCTTGCTAATGTGACTAGACCTGATATTTCTTATTCCATGTCTAAGTTAGCTAGACATACAAGCCGTCCAAACAAGACTCATTTGGAGGCACTGAATAGAGTTCTTAGATATCTGAAGGGAACTATTTCCCTTGTCTTGTATTACCGGAGATTTCCGGGGGTACTCGAGGGCTACAGTGATGCAAGTTGGATAGCTAAGAAATCTGGTTCCAATGGAGTGACTGGATATGTGTTTACCCTTGTGGGTGGAGCAGTGTCCTGGAAGTATTCTAGACAGATTGATTACTCGGTCTACTTTTGAGGCTGAGTTGTGTGCACTTGATACCACGGGGACGGAGGTTGAATGGTTACATGGACTCATGATTATGTTACTTGTGGTAAGCAAGCCACTTCCTGCCATTTATGTTCATTTTGATAGCCATACAACTATCGACAAAGTCAGAAGTATAAAGTATAATGCTAAAACAAAGAGACACATCCAAGTTAAACTAAATCTATAAGGGGTTTTGTGTCTGATAGGATTATTGCTATAGAGTTAGGAACTCAGGATAATATAGCTGATCCGCTAACTAAAGGGCTTGAGCATGCTGTAGTCCTTAAGTCGAGGTTGGGTATG
Organism: Apium graveolens; assembly: GCF_009905375.1. Taxonomy (NCBI): domain Eukaryota; kingdom Viridiplantae; phylum Streptophyta; class Magnoliopsida; order Apiales; family Apiaceae; genus Apium; species Apium graveolens. The sequence goes on along the minus strand of NC_133649.1, from coordinate 245,519,575 downwards.
GGGTTGATAACCCATCATAATTCATCAACAGCGGGAACCCAATACACCTGGGGGAGATCCCTCAAAGTGTATTCAATGTGGTAATAACAAGTTGTAAGGATGAATTGGTAGTAACTCTACCATGTATATTGAGATACTGATGTATCTGAGTCTATCCCCTGTAAACCTTAAGAGGTACTTGAACTGCTAGTTAGCAAGAGTTTTAATAACTCTCATTGTAACAGTTTTGGATCAAGATTTGATAAATTCTGATGGACCAAATACTGTGTCATAATTTGTAAACTCTGAATGGGGTCAAGTCGAAAGACGAGATGTTAGCAGTATAACTTTGAAGATGCCCAGCTAAGCGAATGCAATTATGTAGTCGCAATTAGAGGAAAGGGTTATTCCTTGAAGCATTCGACGAACAGGATTGAGACAAGACCATAACGTCTCAAAGTCGTAGATCTGCACCATAGCCTTTTGACTTGTCATCATCTATGGAGTGTGGTTGCACCAAACGGATAGAGATACAAGGTGAAACATTCCATCTATGTCCGGTAGCCATAGAAATAGAGGACTTAGGAGGGTTCAAACCCGGAAGGCCACCGACTCTGAAAAGCAAGTCATTATAAATCTGATATGCATTTCTATATGGATTTGTGGGGGATTGTTAGAAAATGGAAAATTTGAGGCATGTTTTAGACATGTTCTTGATGTAATTTCCTAAAACTAATTGTTGGAAGTTGTTCCTTGTTATGAGGACTTAAACTTTTATGTTTGGATCTAAGTCATTTTCTTAGTATAATCCATAAAGAAATTGAGTTGAAGTTAGTAGCTTGAAATGTTTAATTAAAATATTTACTGACTTATTATATTGTTTAATGTGAATATTGAATCTGTAGAACAGTGAGGATTATTCTTTGAAGCTCAATGTGGATAATCTGTTGAAACTCAATGTGGATTATCTGTTGAAGTTCAATATGGATTATCCGTTGATGGAATTATCCGTTGAAATTTAATGTGGATTATCCGTTGATGCACAATATGGATTATCTGTTGATGCACAATATGGATTATCCATTGATTTATTTGCTGAGTGCATTATCCATTGATGCTAAGTGTAAATCCTGATGGGTTAAATCCTGATACTGACTGTTACATTTCTGGAAATATTCATTAAATGCAATTTAAGTCTGAATATTTATTTTAATTAATGTAATATATTCAGTTACGTTTTTGGGTTATATATATATATATGTGTGTGTGTGTGTGTGTGTGTGTGTGTTAGATATATTTGAGATGTCATGTCTAATATGTTTCATGTTTAGTTTTCAGATCTTAACAAATAGGAAATAACAGTACTTACTGGAATCAGTACTTACTGGAAGTCAGAACTTAAGGACATCAGAACTTAGTTTATCAGAAGATAAATATTAGAAGATAGATATCAGAACTTAAGTACGGGAGTACTTACAGTTAAGGAAGGAAGCTGATTTACAGAAACGAAGATCGAGACTAATACAAAAGAAGATATGCATAGAAAGAGTTAGAAGATAAGAAGACTTGTATAAGATATCTTATTGATATATTTTAGGAGATAGAATTATATTCCATATCAATTAGATGTTATCTTGTAACTGTGTACTATATAAACACAGACATAGGTTTACACTATATGTGTTATCATTATCGAGAAGATCATACATTGTAACCTAGCAGCTCTCGTGATATTTGTTCATCACTGAGAGAGAACAGTTCCATTGTAACAGAATTTATTATATTGAATATATCTGTTTACTGTTACTTGTGTTCGAAATCGATTTGATTGTATTAAACACTGTATTCAACCCCCTTCTACAGTGTTATGTGACCTAACAATTGGTATCAGAGCTTATCTGTTAACACACATACGGTAAAGATCCAAACAATCATGTCTGAAGAAGCAGAAAATCCAACCAAGCCCACCAAAACTGAAGAAACTAAAAACACTCAAATCCACAGTCGATATGAGACTATTAGGGTTCCCATACTGAGACCTTCTGAGTATCCCATATGGAAAGTGAAGATGGCTATGTTTCTGGAAGCTACAAATCCATAATACCTTAACAGAATTAATGAAGGACCACATAAGCCAACCAAGCTCTCTGTTGTAGTTGCAGATCAGCCAGCAAAGACCATACCAAAGGAGAAAAGTGAGTATATAGCTGAAGATATCTCATCCATTGCCAAGGATGCAAAGGTAAGGGATTTGCTACATAGTGCCATTGATAATGTCATGTCAAATAGGGTAATACATTGCAAGACTGCAAAGGAGATATGGGATGCTTTGGAGACAAGATGTCAGGGAACTGATACAATCAAGAAGAACAGGAGGACTATACTCACTCAAGAGTATGAGCACTTTGACTCAAAAGCTGATGAGTCATTAACTGACTTATATGACAGGTTTGTTAAACTCTTGAATGATTTGTCACTGGTGGACAAGGAATATGATCTTGAAGATTCAAATCTAAAATTCTTTTTAGCTCTTCCTGAAAGTTGGGATTTGAAGTCTACTACTATAAGAGACAACTATGCTCTTGATGAAATTTATGGTATGCTCAAGACTTATGAACTTGAGATGGATCAAAGGAGTAAGAGGCATGGGAGAAATTCAAGGACAGTTGTTCTTAAGGCTGAGGAAGAATTCCCCAAAGTGGTTGTCTCAAAGAAAGGCAAAGGAAAGGCTCTCATCATAAAGTCTGATTCAGAATCATCAAGTTCTGATGATGATGATTCAGAAACTGAAATTTTACCTGAAATAGATGCTGATGAAGAGATGATGAAATTGTATGCTCTTATGGTGAAGGGTATCACAAAGATAGCCTACAGGAAATTCAGAAGGGGAAAGAAGTTTTCCAAGAAAGGTGGAAGTTCTGATAAGAAAGGGTTCAGAAAGTATGAAGGCAAAAGTGCAAAGTCTGACAGAGGAGACGACTCAAATGTCAAATGCTAAAATTGTGGTGAAAGAGGCCACATATCTCCTGACTGCAAGAAAGGAAAGAGTGACAAAGGCAAGGCACTTGTCACAAAGAAGAAAAGCTGGACAGACTCTTCAGATTCTGAAGATGAGGTGAATTATGCTTTAATGGCAAATGTTAATGGCAGCCCTGAAACTGCTGAATTGAAGGTACCTCAAACAACTAATGCTTTTCATACTGATAATATTACTGAGTTGAGATTATATCTTAAAACCATGTTTATTAGTTACAGAGATCAAACTTTAACATGTGAAAGATTAACTTCTGAAAATCTTGCTTATAAGAAAAGGAATGACTATTTAGAAAAGGAGTTAGTTAAGTTTCATCAAACTCAGAAAGAAAGAGATGATGCTTTTATGTTAGAGATGAAGTGCTAAAATTGAATCAATCTCTAAAAACTGAGTTAAAAAAGGAATGAGAGATTATCAGGACTTGGACTAACTCTGGCAGAACAACTAAGAATTTATTAAGTAGTGGAAACTGGAAAGAGGGCTTAGGTTATGGAGATGATAAAAGTGAAAAAGGAACTGAACAAAATGAGCCTATTGTTGTTAAACAGACATCTAAACCAAAGGTGAATCCTATTAAGTTTGTAGCTAAAACTGTAAAGACTGATTCTAAAAAGATGAAAGAGTCTGTAGCAGAAGTTAAGGAAAAGTCAACTTCTGACAAATTAGAACAGGATAAACTAGTTGAAGTTAACATAGGCTTAATGACTAAGAAGCAGCTTAAGCATAAGCTGAAAGAAATAATGAATGTCAACAAGGTAAAGGAAGCTAGGAAAAATAGGAATAGAAAGGAAGGTGTGAATAAAAGCAATAATTATATGACTGTTCCTAATGCTCCTAGAAAGAAATGTTATAACTGTGGAAACTCTAACCAACTTGCTTCTTTTTGCAGGGAGAATAAGAATATAAACTCTTTACCACCTAAGTTAGGAGTTAAGAGTTAGTCTGTTAGATTTAAGCCAAAAAAATCCTTGTTTTCATTGTGGTAGTTTATGGCATTCCATTTATACTTGTAAGGAATATCATAGTTTGTACTATGATTATTATCAAATAAAACCTTCTTGGAAGAAAGTTGCTTTAATTCCTTCTAGTGTAAAGTCTGATGCAAAGTCTGATAAACAGCATGTTAGCATAAACTCTGATATTAAATCCGCTGTAAATGCTAACAAGCTTAAAAAGACCAAAGGATCCAAGCAAGTCTGGGTCCTTAAAACTAACCATTAGTGGTCTTTGTGATTGCAGGGCAACATGAAAAACATCCTAGTACTGGATAGTGGATGTTCAGGACATATGACTGGAAATAGAGCCCTGTTGTCAGACTTTATGGAGAAAGCTGGCCCAGGAGTTTCTTATGGAGATGGCAACACGTGAGAAACTCTGGGATATGGCAATATTAATCTTGGGAATGTCATCATTGAAACAGTAGCTCTTGTCTCAGGACTTAAACACAATCTACTGAGTGTGAGTCAAATCTGTGACAGAGGTTATCATGTGGATTTCTTTGAAGAACACTGTGAAGTTGTAAGTAATTCTACAGGCAAAGTGGTTCTTAAAGGTTACAGGTATGGTAACATTTATGAAGCCAGATTTTCAACAAGTTCTGATGGTTCTGCAATCTGTCTGTTGAGTAGAGCATCAATTGAAAAAAACTGGAATTGGCACAAAAGACTCTCTCATTTAAACTTCAACAACATAAATGAGCTTGTAAAGAAAGATCTTGTGAGGGGACTGCCAAAATCAATATTTGCTCCTGATGGCCTTTGTGATTCATGTCAAAAGGCAAAACAAAGAAAATCTTCTTTCAAGAGCAAAACTGAGTCATCAATTCTTGAGCCTTATCATCTACTGCATGTTGATCTATTTGGTCTAGTCAATATCATGTCTATTGCAAAGAAGAAATATGTTATGGTTATAGTGGATGAGTTCACAGGGTACACTTAGGTGTACTTCTTGCACAAGAAGAATGAAACTGCATCTACTCTAACTGATCATGTCAGACAGCTGGATAAGTTGGTCAAAGATTCTTTTAAAACTATAAGAAGTGATAATGGCACTGAGTTCAAGAATTCAATCATGGAAGAGTTCTGCAAAGAGCATGGAATCAAACAGGAATTTTCTACACCTGGAACTCCACGGCAAAATGGAGTTGTAGAAAGAAAGAACAGGACTCTCATTGAAGCTGCACAAATTACGCTTGATGAAGCAAAGCTACCAACCTACTTTTGGGCTGAAGCTGTGCAGACTGCTTGTTTTACACAGAATGCAACACTCATAAACAAGCATGGAAAAACACCATATGAGATGGTGAAGAAAAAGAAGCCAAATCTGAAATACTTTCATGTATTTGGATATAAGTGTTTTGTTCTTAAGACTCATCCTGAACAACTGTCAAAATTTGATCTAAAAGCTGATGAAGGAATTTTTGTTGGATATCCACTTTCCACAAAAGCCTTCAGAGTCTACAATTTAAGAACAAGGGTTGTCATGGAATCTATCAATGTATCTTTTGATGATAAGAAGATTACTGGACTTGAAGATTTCAATGATCACGATCAGCTGAGATTTGAAAATGAAGACTTAAATTCTGATTCTGTAAATTCTGATGACTTAAACTATGATCCTGTAAGTACTGATGTCATTGAATCTGTGGTAACAACTCCAAAGGAAAATGCACCTGTCCAGGGGGATCAAGCTGGAAATCCTACGACATCTCAAGACTCTCAAGAAGCATCAGAACCTGTCACTTGCTCTTCAAGTTCTGATTCATCTAGTTCTAATGAGCCAAATTCTGATAATTCTGGAAACTCTGATACTTCAAATCCTGAAGGATCCAAGTCAAATTCTGAAGTCTCAGAGAGCATAACTACAGGGGGGCATCAGAAAATGATGATGGAGACAGCATGGATCATGGGGGAGGATCCAGTTCTAGAAGTCAACTTCAATCTGCAAGGAAGTGGACCAAATCACATACACCTGACTTAATTATTGGAGATCCTGAAGCAGGTGTCAGAACTAGAACTGCAACATCAAATGAATGTCTCTATCATTCTTTTCTATCTCAGACTGAACCAAAGAAAGTGGAAGAAGCTCTTCAAGATGCTGATTGGGTGTAAGCAATGCAGGAAGTGTTTAATGAATTTGAAAGAAATAAAGTCTGGACCCTAGTGCCAAGACCAAAGAACAGATCAATTGTTGGCACAAAATGGGTGTTCAGAAACAAAACTGACAGTGATGGCATAATTACAAGAAATAAAGCAAGTCTGGTTGCTAAGGGTTATTCTCAACAGGAGGGTATTGATTATGATGAAACATTTGCACCAGTTGCTAGAGTAGAAGTCATAAGAATCTTTTTGGCTTATGTTGCTCACAAAAAGTTTAAAGTCTTTCAAATGGATGTGAAAAGTGCCTTTCTTAATGGAGAATTGGAAGAAGAGGTCTATGTTGAACAACCTCCAGGCTTTGTAGATTCAAAATTTCTAAATCATGTCTACAGGCTTGACAAAGCACTTTATGGCCTTAAACAAGCTCCTAGAGCATGGTATGAGACTTTAGCTCAATTCCTTTTGGAAAGTGGATTTCACAGAGGTACAATTGATAAAACACTATTCTACCTCAACCATGGAAAGGACTTACTTTTGGTACAGATATATGTTGATGATATCATATTTGGTTCTACAATTGCCAAACTCTGTTAGAGGTTTACAAAGATAATGCAGTCAAGATATCAAATGAGTATGATGGGAGAACTTAGTTATTTTCTGGGACTTCAAGTCGAGCAAAATGAAGAAGGTACTGTTATCTGTCAATCCAAGTGCACCAAAAATTTACTGAAGAAATTTGGAATGCAAGATTGTTCAACTGCATCCACTCCCATGGCCACTGCAACCAAGTTAGATAAAGATACTAGTTCATCAGTAGATATTACTAACTACATAGGTATGATTGGCTCTTTACTCTATTTAACTGCAAGTAGACCTGATATCATGTATGCTACCTGTCTTTGTGCAAGATTTTAGGCTGATCCAAGAAAACCTCACTTAATAGCTGTGAAAAGAATTTTCAAGTATCTTAAGGGTACAGCTGATCTAGGATTGTGATATCCTAGAGAATCAGATTTTAAGCTAATAGGTTACTCAGATGCAGATTTTGCAGGATGCAAAATAGATAGGAAAAACACTAGTGGAAGCTGCCAATTTCTTGGAGGCGGATTGGTTTCTTGGTTTAGCAAGAAAGAGAAGTCAATTTTCACATCAACTACAGAAGCAGAATATATTATTGCAGGAAGCTGTTGTGCACAGATTCTTTGGATGAAAAATCAGTTACTGGATTATGGGTTAGAATTTTCTAAAATCCCTATTTACTATGATAATCAAAGTGTTATTGATATGACAGGTAATCCAGTTCAACACTCAATGACAAAGCACATCAGCATTAGGTACCATTTTATAAAGGAACATGTGATGGAAGGTATAGTGGAATTGCATTTTGTTCCAACAGATCAACAACTAGCAAATATCTTCATAAAACCACTATGTGAAGCTACTTTTACAAGACTGATAAATGAACTTGGAATGGTTTCAGGTTCTTTCTCTAAATCTGCTTAGTTTTTGTTCTCATGCATCATACTTTATGATCAGTGTTTACAGATTGTCTTATCTTCATGTAATTTGTGCTTAAATTGAAAATACATTAAATACTGATTGTTATCTGATGTGGATCTATATACTCTGATAAGTGTTTTGAATGTTCTGTGACTATCTAATCTAATAAGGATAACTATGCTAGATGCTGACCTAGCAGTCTTTAACATACTAGAAATCCCATGTTTGAATTAGTTGTTTATGAGGAAACTCATTAACATAAGCAAATTCTAATTTTGAGCTTAGTCAAGTTTACTTTGTGTATCTTATTACTAAGTCACAAACTAGAGTCTTGCTTCTTATCTGTCAAATTCTGATGTCAGTAAATCTTAAGGATGAACCTAAATGCTGATAAGCCTCACTTATCTGAAGAAAAAAAGAATAATAAAAGTCAGGTACTCCTTTGAGATCTAGAGTAAATATGTGGAAGGGAAGACCCAGGTGCATTGCTGGTATTAAGTAATATGTATTAGAAAATCAAATAAATTTTTCTTGGTGACTTTTCACAATCTCTGATTAATGGAGAAATACTCTGATAACAGCATAAATTCTGATAAGCAGTTGTGACTCACTTACACTGAGAAGCCACTGTAAAAAGGAATTTCAAAATATGCATAAAATGAGCACAAACAGTTGAGGTGGACTCTTGCATAAATTTGTTCTTGAGTAGAATTCATGATTGATGACAGATTTTAAGCACTTTTCTTAGTTATGACTTATTTCTAAGATGTATTGAAATTTATCATACTTTAATCTTTATCTGATATTCTGCTGAATGCACACACTTTCACTCCATATGAATGATGAAAATTACTGTGGTGATTAAGTTGTTTTTGACAAACAGTTAAGTGTCATTTGCATAAATTCTGAGGACAAGTTCTTATGAAAGTTCTGATGATTAAACTCTGAAGAATCAAGTCAGTATTTGTATGAAGAATCAGAGAAAAAGATATTCACTTTTTGAGTTCAGAAGCCATATTCTGATGACTGTTAAAATTTGATATAAGTTAAAGTTCTGATATTAAATCCTGATGGAATCTCTGATGCTAACGTGGCATTATTCTTTACTTGATTTATTTGTGGTAAAAACTGAAATAGTCATATTTAATCAGAATATTTAGGTGAGATTAAAACAGTCATAATCATTAAGGGTTAGTGGTAAACGTGTGAGTCCTGAAAAATTGCATGTACGCGGTAATCATTGCTTATTTCCTGTGCCCATTAACTCCTGCTTAACTTTTTACTGACTGTTCACAGGTTTCCAGGTGTAATTTGTCTACCATGCTTCAAATATTAACCGTTATCACATGGGCTGTATAAATAAGAGAGTTAAAAGATTTTCTAATCTTTTACCTACTTTTCTTATTCTCTCAACTCTCTTATTTTCACTCACCCACTAATATTCTCTGAAGCAGTTTTTCTTACAGGCATTTTCACAAACACCTTTCGAGCAATATATTTTCTCACTTAATTTCTTACAGAGATGGCACCAAAAGACTTGATTTTCAATGGAGCTAAGTTTGTTCCTAACAACTACTCGTATATTCTTAGCAAGGCTGAAGCTCCATCGGAACTTCACTTTATTCAGGATTTCCTTGCTAATTCTGATATTGGGTATGCTTTGACCCAACCTGAAGTAATCTCTGGAACCCAAGCGGTAGAGTTTTGGAGAAGTGGAATCTATGATGATGGTGGTGCTCAAAGGTCCCCAAGTATTATCTTTACAACAGGGGAGGATGAGCATGTCGTGACTTTGGCTACAGTTCACCAAGCATTGTAGTTGCCTGAGAACTGTGCTTATACAACTGTTGAGGAGCCAGTTCTTCAAAATATGATGGCCAGTCTGGGGTATGAAAAGACATTGGTAAAGCTGGGTCAATTGAAGTGACCTTACATAAGGAGGGAATGGAGTTTCTTCTTTGACTGCATTACAAAGGCCTTCACCAACAAATGTTCTAATTTTGATGTAATCCCCATACTCAGTCAACAAATCGGGTATGCTCTCATTAATCAAACTGATTTTGATTATGCAAGTGCTATTTTAGGCTTTATTGGGGATAGGATGACAGAAAATAGGAATACTGTCTATTTTGCTAGATTCGTATTCCTATTTTCTGTCAGCTTATCTATAGTGTTTATTGTTCTGATAAGCCCCAATTAGCCAGTGAATCAATTTCACCATTTAGACTAGCTAAAAGAGCTTTTAATGACTTATTATCTACTGATAATAAAAAGGTTGTGTTAAAACCCCTCCAAATTCCTTTATCTGTAAAACAATCCTTAATAACCTATGATCCAGTTACATACACTGAACTATATCCTGATATCCAACCATCTGAACCTCAACCATCAGCACCTACCACCACTACCCAAACACCTCAAACTTCTCAACCACAACCAAAATCTACCATCAGGACATCTTTCCAACCATCAACTCAATCATCTCAACCTGAATCATCAGCACATACTATCAGATCTTCATCTTCCAGGCCAAAGAGGACAAAGTATATTCCTTAACCTCCACAAAAGAGAAGGAATATGATTCTCATAGATGAATCTGATAGTGATGAAGAGGACACAGTTGAAGCACAGGTTCATGCATCAGAACCTGTGACAGTTGAAGCTGAGAATGTTACTTCTCAGAAAGAAACTGCAGTTAAAAGTTCTGATACTTTGAAGAGGAAATCTATAAGTTCTGAAGCTGCTAAAGCAACTCCTTCACTGGCAAGGAGACTAAAGAAAATGAGGGCAGAAAGGTACAAGGCCAAGCCTATATCTGAGGATTCAACTGAAGCTCAGGAAGGGGATCAGGAATCTCTGATCTCATCAGAACCTGTGGTAATTGAAGCCCTGTCATTCCCTACTCAAGCTCAGGATACTGTGTCAACACCTCATGTCTCTCCTATTTAAGCTACAGATGATGCTAAAGAACAAACTGAAAACTCTGAGATAGATATTCACAATTTATACCAACTGTTCTTTATCTAGAAGCTCCATCCACAGCAGCTCAGCAATCTCCAACTCATTTTCCAATTTTAAATGCTGAGATACCATCTACACCAACCCCACCAGCTCTGAAGATAAATTCTGATGCTCAGAATTTAGATAATGTTATTCCTGAATCTCCAGTAGCATCACACACTCTTGTGCTATCAGAACATAATGAGTCTTCCTCAAGTTCTGAAGACAGTGTTTCCGTTGAGACTCCAGTTCCCATTCTGGGCAAGGAAGTATTGGTAAAGAAATTTGTTGAATAGGATGCACCTATTCCTTGGGAGGATACTCACAGAGGTGTGGAGTGGACCAAGAAGTGGAATGATACTGATTTCATTCCAAGCTCTAATATTCTGACAAAGCATATTGCTAAAGCTGATAAGTTGCTCACAAATGCTGATTTAAAGACACAACTCAAGATCACTGCTCTATCTACCAAATATCTTCAAGGTCTACATTCTTCTACTCATGAAAAGGTTGATACACTAAAGGAAAATGCTGATAAGCTAGATCTACATATCAAGCTTGACAAGAATAGATAAATCAAACCTACTCTTGAGAAAGTTGAAGCCATTGAGAAGATTCAAGAGAAGCAACAGGCCCAAATTGATGAGGTCCTAGAAAACCAAGCTTCTCAGAAAGCTCAATTGGATGAAATCCAATCTTCAGTTGAACTTCTTCTCTCTCTCTCTCTCTTACTTCCTGATGATGCCAAAAAGGGGGAGAAGGTAGTTAAGTCCAAATGCTCACCTACTGAAATACTGAAGAAGAAGGATGACAAAGGTGATGACCAGGGAAACTCTGATAAGAGAGGAGGTCAAGGAAAATTTCAAGGAAAATCTTCTACACAAAACAAGTCAAGTTCTGATGCTGTGAATGCTAAAAGTCTGAAGTCAAGTTCTAATAAACAAAGTCTGATGTCAAATTCTGATATTCTGGTTCAGTCAGGATCTAAAGACTCTCAGAAGTTTTTACAAACTCTGAAGCTAAAGGGGAAGTAGACTACTGTTTATTATAAAGATCCTAAAATCCAGACACTTGATGAGGAGATAGCTAGAAGATTATTTCTGAAACAAAATCCAAGAATGGATTCGGAAACTCTCAAGGAGGAAGAAGCTAGATTTGCAGCTGAGAAGACAACTCTTAAGTCTAAAGCTTCTGATGCAAAGAAACCTCCAAGGCCTAACGAAAAAGGCATTGTGATCAAAGAAAGGTCAAATTCTGAGGCTTCAAAGTCCAAGACTAGATCACAAACTAAGATTGATCCTAAGTCAAAGGGAAAAGAAAAGGTTGGGGAACCTTTAAAGATTGAGAAAAAGATAAGTTCTTCAGTTCCAGTCTATCAAACTACGATGCATGATGATGATTTGATAGAAGATGAAACTGTTCAAGTTCTGAAGAGAAGAAAGATAATTGAAGAATCTAAAATAACTTCTAACACTGCTCAAGTTGTTCAGAATGAAGAACAGCAAGTTACAGAAGAAACAGCAAATTCTGATCAAGTTGATTTGAAAAAGATGACAATTGCTGATAAGAAGAAGCTGTTATGAAAGAAATCTACTCCAGTTGAACCAAAATCCAATCTTATGATTAATCAACTCGCAACATTTGGGTTGAGAGCCAAGCAACCTAGAGATAGAGCTGGATTAGGTTCTGATGAAGAGAAGATACAAAGAGGAGTAAAAGTTACTCTAAGAGATCCTTTCATGTTGAAAGACAAACCATATGAACAAATCAAACAAAAGCACCTTGACAAAGTGTTGTCTGCTCAAATTGTGATAGATGCTCATGATAAGGATAATCTAAAGGAGAAATTGATCTTATTTCTCAATGATGGACTAACTTACAGACTAGCTGATACTGATGTGCTAAAAAAGTATGTCAGAGAGCTTCAACATATTCACTATCTTCTGGAGGTAAAATATGATGTTACAAGAAGATGGTCAGAATACATTTTGAAGGCTATAAGAGATCTACTTAGAATCTCTGGTACAAAGACTTCTCAGTATATACCAATGATTATTGAAGGTGATGGAAGAGAAATTTCTATGCTGAAGAACTCTGCTAAAATGGAAGTTATTCTGAAAGAAAGATGTTTATGTTATAATGAAAACTCTTCACATCCTAGAGTTATCAGACTTGGTGATGGACTTGAAAGAACATCAATTCAAGCTCTCAGAACAGCCATTTATCAAATTGGTGACAGTAAAGATGAAGAACTGATGCAGGTCAAAGCACAGTTAGTTGAAGTTCTGAGAAAAGCTGAAGATAAGCTGGTAAAAGATTTTGTTAAGAATCATTATGGATTCAGATTGATCCAGCGATGTTGGTAAAGCTACAAGGACTGTAATTTGTAGTTAATAGTCTTATTAAACTCTCATTGCATTTGAACTTAAATGTTTTTAACATCATCAAATCTATTAACTTGTATATTTTTGCACAATTTACAAGTTGGGGGAGATTGTTAAATATATTTGAGATGTCATGTCTAATATGTTTTATGTTTAGTTTTCAGATCTTAACAAACAGGAAATATCAGTACTTACTGGAATCAGTACTTACTGGAAGTCAGAACTTAAGGATATCAGAACTTAGGTTATCAGAAGATGAATATCAGAAGATAGATATCAGAACTTAAGTACGGGAGGACTTACAGTTAAGGAAGGAAGCTGATTTACAGGAAAGAAGATCAAGACTAATACAAAAGAAGATATGCATGAAAAGAGTTAGAAGATAAGAAGACTTGTATAAGATATCTGATTGATATATTTTAGGAGACAGAATTATATTACATATCAATTAGAAGTTAACTTGTAACTGTGTACTATATAAACACAGACATAGGTTTACACTATATGTGTTATAATTATCGAGAAGATCATACATTGTAACCTAGCAGCTCTCGTGATATTTGTTCATCACTGAGAGAGAACAGTTCCATTGTAACAGAATTTATTATATTGAATATATCTGTTTACTATTACTTGTGTTCGAAATCGATTTGATTGTATTAAACATTGTATTCAACCCCCTTCTACAGTGTTGTGTGACCTAACAATATACTGAACAAAACGTATAGAAGAGATATACTGTTAACACATAATAGTGAAAACCCAGGCTGCTATCTGCTCTCTTTCTCTCCTGCATACATACAGAATATAGCATAGGTTTTCTGGGTGAACTGAGTTACAGGTCGTTGTTGAGTGATATGTATCTGTGGACGACGTACTCGGCTGTTATTGGTTCTTTCAGAATTGTTAAAGCTTCTGATGGAGCTAAGTGTTTTATCCTTTTTTTGTCAATTTCAGTTACTCATTTATATCTTGTTGTTTGCCTTTGTGATTTTGTTTCGTTATTTGGTTATTGCCTGTTCTTGTTAACTGTGACATATATAACTGCCTCATTGTTGCGCGTAGTGTTAGTTTTATTTAGAATTATACCCAACATATATATATTCAGAAATTACAATATGTTAAATATCTTGTCGCGTCATTAGAAAAAAATTAAATAATAATTAGGAATACATAACACCACTCTAAATTTTAAGGTACTATTTTTAAGCATATTTAACCGTATACACTAGAGGTTGCAATTTCGGAATTTAGGTCATGTTCATATATTAAAATTAGTTAATTTTAGATTAAGTTAAAATTACGTAAAATTAAATTAAAAAATATATATATATAAATGAAAAGGAATGAAATTTTTAATAGCTGATTACGAATTAAGGTTTGAGATGGGTTTCGGGCCGCTGATGATATTGATTGCAGGTGCAGCCCTTAACATACATGCATGTTAATGAGCTTGCCACTGCTCCGAATATAATAAATGAAAAATGTAATAGTAGGCTAGGCATAGATTTCATCTTCATCAGTTGTCAAATTGTCGCACTTATCGTCCCGTTATGTTTGTCTCTTTTCTCCCCCCACCCCGCTCTCCGACAACAAATTATCATTAGCCACCCCGCTCTCTTTTGCTATTATAATGTACCACTGTTTCAACTATTTTCTTTTTTTAGAGGATAGTTATCACAAGCTTAGAGCAACTTCAAAAATTAATTTCTATGCTCCTTATAAATTATAATTTTATATGGGCTCTTAGTTATCTAAGATATAAATTTGTGATTTCATTCCAACAAGACTCCTCAATCTTCATCTTTATTCTTTTTTTCATCTATTTCTTATTACATGCAAGTAAAATATTATTCTAACTTCTATCTGTACATAAATTGTATCAAAGTTTATATTAATATAAAACTAGAAGATGAGAGTAAAGATGCACTGAGAATGAGTTTTAGACTCCTAATAATTTGAGGAGGCATAAAGAACGTGTTAAAAATAATTTTTGCTTCAATCTCCTCAAATTTTAATTAAACAACAAATGTAGGAATTACTCTTAGATATCACATTTACACACATAATTACATTTGGTAATCATAATATATCTTGTAAGCTATGGAACATCATTCAAATTTGATAATTTTAAATATTAATAATTAATTACAAATTGAGTAGATTTATCCGTATCCAAATCATGTATCAAAATTGATTTTCGAATAATATAATATTTGTGAACATTTGTGAAATTCTAAACCTTTTCCGAATTATATTATGTTCACAATCCGCAAATCACTTTCACCAAACGTTGTAAATGGTTGATATTTATGAAAATTTAAAATTTTCCCTCAATCTCCCTTTTAAGTATATTTGAACTCATTAAATAAAAAAGAAGTGGTCACAAATTGTAACAGCACGTTCACTTTGCTTGGTCAAAGTCAAGAGTAATGCTATATAAACACCGTGCCCTGCATATGCAGCAATTCACACACATATTTATTTTTTCTTTACATTGCCTGCCCATCTCCTTGCATAAAATGGACTACTATAACTCTCGTTTCCATGATGAAGAAAATGAAGAACAAGAAGACGATACAATTTCTCTTACTGATTTTCCCTTGACTCCTGATCAACAAGAGCACCTATCACCACCGGAGAAAGTCGATGTTTTCGAGTTTTCGAGCGATCCTAATTCCATTATGTCCCATGCAGAAGATATTATAAATTGCGGTAAGCTCATACCTTTCAAAGAGCAAGATCAATCTCCCACTTGTCATCAACCTCAGTGTCGTCAAACTACTCCAGTTAAGTATGTGAATGATCATGTATCACAAAGCTTATATAATCGACGTACGCGTTCAGAATCATTGACAGACCTAAAGATCAGTGAATGTCGATCTAACAGCACTAACATGAGAGGTATAAAGATGAGAAACAGCCGGTCTCTTGATTATCAAAAACTCAGTAGGAACTCAAGTTTGAGCTCTGAATCACCTGATATTTATCGAAATAATAGCCGAGGTTCATCAAGGTTTGATGGGAGTACCATAAAGATTCCGAAACCTAGGTGGTACATTTTTATGTTCGGCAGTGCGAAGTTTCCCCCTGAGATGGATCTTCAAGATATCAAGAACCGACAGGTTCATCGTACCACATCGAAGTCACTTTTTCCGAATTTAGAGGTCGTCAAAAAACCTCCGGCTAATCGAAAAAGATCTTGGGGAGTACTCAAAGTTCTAAGCTGTCGAGATGATGCCAGTGTTAATGTAACACCGTCCCTTGCTTGTGTGCCACACGTTTGATAACTAAGTCATTCCGCGACCTACCGTCGAATGCTGCCTTGGACCGGTTGAATATTCGAGTTCTGGTAAAAGTACGTATTTACGAGTATTTAAATTTTGTAATTGAGCATGATTTTGGGGGGCCTTGTTTGACAGGACGGCCTTGAAAGCTAAACTTACATGAAAATTATGGTCGGCAAATTAGTCCTAATGATTATATTACTTGACGTGGAAAGGAAGATTGAAGGATAACGTAGAGAGCAGGAGAGCATGATTAGTTGAAATGTATTTGTGGGGAGGCTAGAGTAATTAATGATAATCACGAGGCTCCCGACATGGTGATGAATCAAGTACAGTTGAGGCCTGCTTACTATTATATTATATTATATTAATGTTACTGTATCTGTTTTATTTTTATCATTTTGCATTTGTAGTAATCTCCGGATATGAGGAATATTATACCTTCATATATTCTTCGTTTACATCCATGAACATTGTGACATTCTGGCGGAATAATTTGAACAGATGAGACTATGTTTGTGTGGTTATAGAGCAAGTTAAAACATGAATACTCTGTAATGCCTTAATGGTGGTTTTAGAATAGATGATGAATCAATAGCAGAGGGAATTTCTTTTTACAGATACAGATTTTGCGTCCGCATTTACAAGGGGGTATCTGCAACACCGGAATTATCCATTACCAACATTTATCAATATCCTTGACAGACAATCTTCAATTCATTTCAAAATTTTATCCATATAAATAAAACAGAATCGGAGAGACACTCTATCCACGATGTAGAGAGAGCGAAGACTCCGTTATATTAGCAGCCATTGTCTCTTGGAACAGCAAACTGTACTCAATAACTCTGCAAACTTAGACTTACTAAATTAGAGAGGTTTCTGAAGATGGTGTTAAAGAGCCAAACATATAGAGAGCTCCAATATAGTTTCAAAGTTGAAACAAGGGTCAAGGATCACTATAGGAAGTCACCACAGCAATGTGTTGGTTAAATATGCCTTGCAGTAAACTTATATTCCTTCTTTTTTGTTCTCTGCGGCCCAGTACTCAATTAAATTCCTCTATGCTTGATTTAACTTGGGACAGAAAATGGTAAATGTTCCCCACTACTATTCCAAGCTCTCGAGAATCAGCTACAATATCACTCAATTTCTGAGTCCAAATTAAAAAATTGGTGTCCATCTCAAGTATGCATCACAAATAATTCTAATTCCATACAATCAACATAACTAATCCAAGATAATAACTACCCCATCACAAACTACCAAAACATCATTCATTCTGTTGATGCACTTAAAAGTTGAATCTAGACTTATATTCTGCCCAAATTGTTCCATCAACAATACATGACTTGTAAGTTGTAACCGCGAGGACTTGACATTTATTGTACATGCCGACTTAAAAAAGACTTGTATATATAAAATCACCATATAAGAAGAAACGATGATAATTGAGCCTGCTGTTATTTTAGTAACCAAGCCCTGAAAGAGTCAAGTTGCGAAACAGAAGAGATCCAGCAAACCAGTCACACTAATGGGCAAAAACATTTGCAACAAAAAATGTGACTCAATTGTTATGCATATCCAACTCCACCCCAAATACATAAAGTTTGATCGGACACAACGGTAGTGAAACCTGAAAATGCATCATTAGTTGCATATATAACTTAAACCCTGTGTTCAATCATCTGAAAGTCTGTGCAATTTTCATATCCCAGGCAGTGATTTGGTGCCCTATGAAAGAAAAGGTCACATATCCCACTACCACCATATCTCCCAGATCATCTTCTGAACTAGAATCAACCCACATCTTAGCTCTCAATCTTCCGGGGTTGCCCTTTACAGGAAGCATATGCCATTTCAATTCTTTCTCATTTATATTCAAAATGGCTTTTGGTGAAACCTTTAACAGTCTTGGGTCTATTGGTAGTTTCAAAATGAATGTAACATCTTCAAGTGGAACTAGCAAATCTGGGTTGGAAACATACTGAATCGTTATAGAAAGTAAGATTCCACTGTGCCTGGGCCTGGGGTAGAATACTATACTTGAATATAGGTACAGGATCCCTCGAAGGTGTAGTCCTCACTCGAAACATCCCATTTCCAAGGGTATTGTGTCAGGACCAGCACAAGTAGTAGTAGTAATATAGTTAAGCAGTATTAATGTGTGATATTAGTAGTACTGTTAGGAGTAAGTAGTAAGGGTAAGTTGGTCATTTGTTTGTCGTTTCAGTTAGTTGTCAAGTGTGCCTATATATACAGATGTAATATGCTACATTTCAGTTTATGCATTATGAATATATGAAAATGGAACTTGTTCCACAAATCTCTATCTTCTCTCTCTGTGGTTTCTCTCTAGAAATCTATCTTCTTTTTCAAGTTACTATCTGATTCTGTCTCTCTCTACAATTTCTGACTCTATCTCTCTGTTTCTGCCTCTAATCTGGTGTTTCTCTCTGTTTCTTTGCTATATCTAGCTGTTATATCTCTCATATAACCAGAAAATACCAAAAACAGTTGCAAAACTAGTTCGGGAACCACCAATTCCTGACAAATTGGTATCAGAGCCCTAAAATCAGATCAATCACTGCTTCAAAGATGTTGTGCACTCCAATCCGAGCTGATCCAGCTTAGATTCACAGTAATCGCAGCTCAAAGTTCAGAACTTTTAATTTTCACTCAATCAGGTGTTATTTTAATCTCTACTGCTAGATCTGATCTTATTCCGTGGAGTTCAGTGATTGTTAGTATAGATACTGCTACTTTAGTGGTGTTTAGACCTAATTAGTGTTAGTACTGTTATTATTGAATAAAAGCACAAAAAAGTATTAGGTTAACACTTGCTTAGAGCTCTTCTGTACTATAGTTCTGTTTTGGTGTGAATTGGAGAACTGTGAGTAGTTGAGATCGAAAGTATTGAGAAGGTTTGGAAATTATTGTGGATTGAAGAGAAGTTGTGTGTTGTTATGTTTATCTGTAGTAGTATCGATTAGCTGAGGTATTGAGACTTAATCAAGTATGTGTTGTTGATCATTTGAATTTGTAACTAGTGGTGCAGACCAGGTGTTTGTGTGAATTCCTGTGAGTACAATTTACTTGTGGTGTTAGTTTTTGAGATTATAGTAAAGTGTTGATTGGTTTGTGAGAAGTGAATATTGTGTTGGAGTTGTGATTGTGTTGTATTCAAGTACTAAAGGTGTTTGAGGAATTGTGTGTGAGAGCTGACTCTAGTGAATTGCTGAAATTGTATCACTGCTCAAGAACTATAGGTGTTTGATTAATTAACTCAGAGAACTATAGCAGAGTATATAGCTGCCGTGTAGTAAGTTTGTTGTGAGAATTGTGTAAAGGAGTTGTTGAAGTAAGGAAATATGTCAGAAATTAGTGAAGTATGTTTGGTTGAAAATGAATTACTACAAGAAGTTCAATAACAATTTCTTAGTTACAAGGATAAGGCTGCTAAGAGATTTATAGAACTGGAAGAATTGATTAATACGGCTGCACAAAACATGGAAATTCTGAAAAAGAAAGCTCATAGAAGGAGAAAGACTAGATCTAATAACGGTGTTGTTGGAATGATGCATACTGACCCTCTAGACGACACTGAGGAAGCCTTACATCACTTAAAATTTAGTTTTCCCAAGTTCTCTGAAGGCTCTGCAGTGGTTGAATGGATTCAAGAATGTGAACAGTATTTCAAGGTTGAACCGGGGTTGCACTTGGGTGGAGTAATTGAGCTAATTCCACATCAACTGGAAGCTAGATTAAAGGAAGGACTTTGTCCTTATTGTATGGACAAAGATGGACCTAAGCATCAATGTAAACAGCCCTGTCAATTCATAATGAAGAATCTGGGTAAGGACAAATTGGAGAGCAGAATTAACAACACTTATAAATCAAATTCTGAGAGTGAAGCTGATGAGACTACTGAAAACACTGTGGGGGTGATTAGGGGCCTTGCATATGCTGCTGGAGGAACATGTACAGGGGAACCTCTCTATGATGAAGAACTTGTTTATGATGCATTTCCAGGAGAAGATTTAGAAGATTGGAAATCTGAAGAAATCATTTGTAAAGCCTTGGGTCTGGAGAACTTCTTTCAATCTAAGGAAAATGCTGAAGAAGGAAATTATGGTGGTACAGAGTTAACGGAGGGTGAGTCTCTTCAACTTGAACCTCTGGATGCTCATGTGTTCTGTAAAGACTTTCAGGATAATGATTCAAGTTCAGAAAATGGGGCAGTATATAGAGTATTATGTTGGGTTCCGAAGGCATAAAACGCAGCGGATAAACGTAAATAAAACAAAAAAAAATCGAAACCCAAAACAGGATCCATGTATAATTATGGGCAGATTATGGAGATAACGAATTATACCTTTCAAGAGCTTAACTTTCACGAACTCAACGGAGATCCTAGCTATCACGCTTTGTGTCTACCTCTCGGAGAAACACCTCTATGGTATCCACACGAGCACCTTCAAGAACGTCTCACGAACTTGACTACGGAATGGATGTACTAGCCTCCTTATTGACGATCTGAATTGCCTCTGCCTCTCTTTGCTGCTAGGGTTTTCTCAAAAACGTACAAGCCTCTTTAACCTATCATTATGTATTTATAATGGCTGATTAAAAAGACCCATAACAACAAAGCCCAACCCTAGTAGGTATTGGATTAAATAATAAAAACGAATTTCTATTATTTAATTAATAACTAAGTCATACTTAATTATTATGGGCAAAAAACATTCCTTTTAATTTGAATTTATATTATCTCAATTAAGTCTTACTTAATTATAATAAAATTCAAATAATCATCAATTAATTTAAATCCATAATTTAAATTAACTATTCCATTAAGTGCTCTATTTGTGCGACCCTATAGGCTATTATTTAATTGGCAATAATTTTATTCTCTAATAAAATTATAAACAATGAGCGGTATCTAGTAATACATCATTGTTACCCAATTAAACAATAATTAAATCGTGATTAGATAAAACCTTTCGTGATTAATGTTTTTCGTGTAATATAATCCCTTTAACCATACATATTATAGATTAAACTCGAGGCATGTATTTAGTCATCCTCTTCAACATTTAATCCGGGTTTACTTGATCCATGAGTAAATTATCAAGACAAATCATTATTTGAGCATGGCCATGCTTTTATAAACTCACTCAATCAAGAGGCCAATAATATCTCTCCTAATTATAGGAGGGTTAAATCCTTTATCTATCATTCATATTTCTCATACGACTCATGATATACCCGATGTCCACTTTTATCATCACCCGATTAAAAGTAACTTTTAATGTAGTCAAAGTATATTAATCCTCGTATAGAAATATAATGATTTCAAGTCAAAGGATCGTTACACCATTATCACTGTGAGTCTTTCTTATGACTTTATTAAACATGAAGAATCTCACTGTGTGTCTGTCCAGTACCATGTACTCTCACATGTACCTATGTATTGACTTTAGTATCCCCATACTTATAACCAATGAGATGTGGTTATCTTGTCAAACAACATACTAGTCTATTTATGTATTATTATTGTCCTATATAATAATACTCGACTAGGGACCTTTAAGAATATGATATATTATATAATCTCAAGTTCAAGTCATGTACTTAAACTATACAATTTGTATCATGATTCTAAGGACATTTATTATGCTAACAAAATATCGCAGTAATTAAGGTCATAATAAATACATTTATTGAATGATCAACTGACATAAAGATTTAAAAGAATAATATATTGCCTCTAGGGCACCTACACTAACATATTAGACATTGGAGTTAGTGTTCCTTCTTCCACTAAAGAAGTGGAAGCTACCAATGTTCTGAATCCAGCAATTATGGAAGGAACTCCATGCTTTATGGAGCTTGATAACCTGAGCAGACCTTTTGCAGCTGGTCAGTTTGAGTGTATAAAGGGGAAAGAGCAGCAGCTTACTGATGAAGAAATACCTCCAGTGACTCCCACTCAAACGAGAGAAATGGCTGAGACTTCGATTCACAAGATGACTGAAGATCCCTTAACAGTGACAATTTCTTACAGATGTGGGAAGTTGTCTAGCAATTTTAGCAAGAATAAAGTGCTTATATTTGATCCTGGTGGTTATATTTCAAGTGGCCAGCAAACATATGTTGTGGGAATGTTCACAGAACTGATCATGTATAAGAAAGGAGGAAAATTAAATGAAGTTGCAAAAATAAACTCAGTCTGTGGTAAGTTGGGACAATTGCAATTTCAGGAAAGAATTATTTCGGAGTTTCTTGCAATAAATCCTTTGGACTGTCCTCAATTAAGGAGTAAAGTGTTCGAAGGTGATATAATGAATCAAGATAGAACTCATGGACAGGGTGGGCCTGAAATGAACAAGTCAATGAAATTTTCATATCTTGAAGCCTCGAGGAAAAATATTATTGTATACATATTTGATCCTGGAGGAGATTCAGGTTGCCTTCAAGGTGTTTCTGTTGGAGTTCCTGATTACCTATCACTACTATATAATGTTCATAATGGAAAAGAGTTGTACATAAAGAAAAATAGCACAAAGGTTCAGGCTTTATCCATGGTGCATGAAGACACAACAGTGATTGATATTGGAGCTTTGGCTATCACGGTAGGAGGTGTGATGTACATGGTGGGAAGAAGGATTAACCAAAACACTTTGGTTGACAAAATAATGATGTATAATGTTCATGAGCAGAATCTGAAGAAGCTGGTGCAAGCCTCCTGCAATGATACATTAGTACATTTAGAGGATGGGAAGGTTTACTTAAAACAACTAAGGATTTCCTTTGAAATCCATGATCCCCATGAGGACATGGTTAGATTTTGAAGAGAGGAGGAATGTCAGGACCAGCATAAGTAGTAGTAGTAATATAGCTAAGCAGTATTAATGTGTGATATTAGTAGTACTATTAGTAGTAAGGGTAGGTTGGTCATTTGTTTGTCGTTTAAGTTAGTTGTCAAGTGTGCCTATATATACAGATGTAATACGCTACATTTCAGTTTATGCATTATGAATATATGAAAATGGAACTTGTTCCACAAATCTCTATCTTCTCTCTCTAGGGTTTCTCTCTAGAAATCTATCATCTTCTTCAAGTTATTATCTGATTCCGTCTCTCTCTACAATTTCTTACTCTATCTCTCTGTTTCTGCCTCTAATCTGCTGTTTCTCTTTGTTTCTTTGCTATATCTAGCTGTTATCTCTCTCATATAACCAGAAAATACCAAAAATAGTTGCAAAACTAGTTCGGGAACCACCAATTCCTGACAAATTGGTATCAGATGCCCTAAAATCAGATCAATCACTGCTTCAAAGATGTTGTGCACTCCAATCCGAGCTAATCCAGCTTAGATTCACAGTAATCGCAGCTCAAAGTTCAGAACTTTTAATTTTCACTCAATCAGGTGTTATTTTAATCTCTACTGCTAGATCTGATCTTATTCCTGTGGAGTTCAGTGATTGTTAGTATAGATACTGCTACTTCAGTGGTGTTTAGACCTAATTAGTGTTAGTATTGTAGTTATTGAAGAAAAGCACAAAAAAGTATTAGGTTAACACTTGCTTAGAGCTCTTCTGTACTATAGTTCTGTTTTGGTGTGAATTGGAGAACTGTGAGTAGTTGAGATCGAAAGTATTGAGAAGGTTTGGAAATTATTGTGGATTGAAGAGAAGTTGTGTGTTGTTGTGTTTATCTTTAGTAGTATCGATTAGGTGAGGTATTGATACTTAATCAAGTATGCGTTGTTGATCATTTGAATTTGTAACTAGTGCTGCAGACCAGGTGTTTGTGTGAATTCCTGTGAGTACAATTTACTTGTGGTGTTAGTTTTTGAGATTATATTAAAGTGTTGATTGGTTTGTGAGAAGTGAATATTGTGTTGGAGTTGTGATTGTGTTGTATTCAAGTACTAAAGGTGTTTGAGGAATTGTGTGTGAGAGCTGACTCTAGTGAATTGCTGAAATTGTATCACTGCTCAAGGACTATAGGTGTTTGATTAATTGACTCGGAGAACTATAGCAGAGTATATAGTTGCTGTGTAGTAAGTTTGTTGTGAGAATTGTGTAAAGGAGTTGTTGAGGTAAGGAAATATGTCAGAAATTAGTGAAGTATGTTTGGTTGAAAATGAATTACTACAAGAAGTTCAACAACAATTTCTTAGTTACAAGGATAAGGCTGCTAAGAGATTTATAGAACTGGAAGAATTGATTGATAAGGCTGCACAGAACATGGAAATTCTGAAAAAGAAAGCTCATAGAAGGAGAAAGACTAGATCTAATGACGGTGTTGTTGGAATGATGCATACTGACCCTCTAGACGACACTGAGGAAGCCTTACATCACTTAAAATTTAGTTTTCCCAAGTTCTCTGAAGGCTCTGCAGTGGTTGAATGGATTCAAGAATGTGAACAGTATTTCAAGGTTGAACCGGGGTTGCACTTGGGTGGAGTAATTGAGCTAATTCCACATCAACTGGAAGCTAGATTAAAGGAAGGACTTTGTCCTTATTGTATGGACAAAGATGGACCTAAGCATCAATGTAAACAGTCCTTTCAATTCATAATGAAGAATCTGGGTAAGGACAAATTGGAGAGCAGAATTAACAACACTTATAAATCAAATTCTGAGAGTGAAGCTGATGAGACTACTGAAAACACTGTGGGGGTGATTAGGGACCTTGCATATGCTGCTGGAGGAACATGTACGGGGGAACCTCTCTATGATGAAAAACTTGTTTATGATACATTTCCAGAAGAAGATTTAGAAGAAATCATTTGTAAAGCCTTGGGTCTGGAGAACTTCTTTCAATCTAAGGAAAATGCCGAAGAAGGAAATTATGGTGGTACAGAGTTAACGGAGGGTGAGTCTCTTCAACTTGAACCTCTGGATGCTCATGTATTCTGTAAAGACTTTCAGGATAATGATTCAAGTTCAGAAAATTAGGCAGTATATAGAGTATTAGACATTGGAGTTAGTGTTCCTTCTTCCACTAAAGAAGTGGAAGCTGCCAATGTTCTGAATCCAGCAATTATGGAAGGAACTCCATGCTTTATGGAGCTTGATAACCTGAGCAGACCTTTTGCAGCTGGTCAGTTTGAGTGTATAAAGGGGAAAGAGCAGCAGCTTACTGATGAAGAAATACCTCCAGTGACTCCCACTCAAACGAGAGAAATGGCTGAGACTTCGATTCACAAAATGACTGAAGATCCCTTAACAGTGACAATTTCTTACAGATGTGGGAAGTTGTCTAGCAATTTTAGCAAGAATAAAGTGCTTATATTTGATCCTGGTGGTTATATTTCAAGTGGCCAGCAAACATATGTTGTGGGAATGTTCACAGAACTGATCATGTATAAGAAATGAGGAAAATTAAATGAAGTTGCAAAAATAAACTCAGTCTGTGGTAAGTTGGGACAATTGCAATTTCAGGAAAGAATTATTTCGGAGTTTCTTGCAATAAATCTGTTGTTGAAGGATTGTCCTCAATTAAGGAGTAAAGTGTTCGAAGGTGATATAATGAATCAAGATAGAACTCATGGACAGGGTGGGCCTGAAATGAACAAGTCAATGAAATTTCCATATCTTGAAGCCTCGAGGAAAAATATTATTGTATACATATTTGATCCTGGAGGAGATTCAGATTGCGTTCAAGGTGTTTCTGTTGGAGTTCCTGATTACCTATCACTACTATATAATGTTCATAATGGAAAAGAGTTGTACATAAAGAAAAATAGCACAAAGGTTCAGGCTTTATCCATGGTGCATGAAGACACAACAGCGATTGATATTAGAGTTTTAGCTATCACGGTAGGAGGTGTGATGTACATGGTGGGAAGAAGGATTAACCAAAACACTTTGGTTGACAAAATAATGATGTATATTGTTCATGAGCAGAATCTGAAGAAGCTGGTGCTAGCCTCCTGCAATGATACATTAGTACATTTAGAGGATGGGAAGGTTTACTTAAAACAACTAAGGATTTCCTTTGAAATCCATGATCCCCCATGAGGACATGGTTAGATTTTGAAGAGAGGAGGAATGTCAGGACCAGCATAAGTAGTAGTAGTAATATAGCTAAGCAGTATTAATGTGTGATATTAGTAGTACTATTAGTAGTAAGGGTATGTTGGTCATTTGTTTGTCGTTTAAGTTAGTTGTCAAGTGTGCCTATATATACAGATGTAATATGCTACATTTCAGTTTATGCATTATGAATATATGAAAATGGAACTTGTTCCACAAGTCTCTCTCTTCTCTCTCTAGGGTTTCTCTCTAGAAATCTATCTTCTTCTTCAAGTTACTATCTGATTCTGTCTCTCTACAATTTCTGACTCTATCTCTCTGTTTCTGCATCAAATATGTTGTTTCTCTCTGTTTCTTTGCTATATCTAGCTGTTATCTCTCTCATATAACCAGAAAATACCAAAAACAGTTGCAAAACTAGTTCAGGAACCATCAATTCCGGACATATTGCATAACAAATCTCTTTACACCACTTGTACCATTAACCCTGAAGGAAAACTCAGTTTCTTTATTATCAAAATACTTTGGGGAATGTGTTCTGAGGTAGATTATTCCTATCAATCCAACTATGGCAAGTAAAGATCCCCTGAATTCAGCACTGATCTCCTCGGATATGTACATGTCAGGTACCTTTTTTTCACTTCTCAAGACCATTACATCTACAAGACAAACACAACCACCATAAAAAATAGTTGTCTTTGTACCTTGATAGGGTGCAACAATTCAAGCCCACCAAGACTTTGAGGTTTTGTGACAATCTTTGGACATACAAACTTTGATGCGTACAAACCGCCCCAAGCTTGATTGTGGCCTGTAAAATCTTTATATAATTATTTAAATTTATTAATGTAACTGTAACAGAGAATTGAAAAGAAGTACGAGATATCCTATATAGTTGCAAAACTTCTTTTCGTCTCTTTACCCATGAGCAAACTAGCAAAGTCTACTAAGTTCAGTTGTGATTTATGGATATAGAAAGAGTACACAAGTTAATACAATGTTCACCAGTTCAAAAATAAGCATTGTTGATATTATAAAACATTGATCACAAATGAAACAGCTTAATTATGCTAATTGGTTTTCATCAGAGTCCGTGGGATATAAACTTTGTAGCACAAATAAATTTGGATAATATAAATCTTCACCCTTAAATGCGCCTCTCCCAACCTAAAATTGAACTGGTAGTTTTCATGTAGTAGTTGTTAATGTTTTCCAGTTGCCTTTGTCCAGAATACAATATATTCAGAGTTGACTTGAGCTTCACTATGCCTTGAAAATCCTCCAAACCTTCGACTTCCTCTTCTCCACACAGGTCCTTCCCATTCACAATCACCATAGGAAACCTCACGTTGTCATTACCCACCAGCTCTTGAAGCTCTGTCAGATACTTTGGCTCTTTTGAACAGTTTCTCTCTTCAAATACAACATTTCCACCCATCAGAATCGTCTTCACCAACCCGTTAGCGCCTAGACCATTGTTATCAGTACTAGTTGTGTAAAGAATCACCTTGTCGTTAGTTGGACCATGTCTCAAAATGGATGATGAAGAACTGCCTTGTTAAACTGTACTTGTTGGTGTTGGGAGGCGGCATTCTGGGAACTTGGCAGCCAATTTTTCTTGAAACAATTTTACAGTGTTTTGGATGAATGAGCTTTGTAACCTGAACGTGATAAAATAACCAAAGAGACATATTAATATTGATACTCTGGCACATACTTATACGTTTATTGAATATATCAACATCAGCTGAGAAATAAGAAGCATTCATATGATCAAGAAATAGAAAAGGAAACCTCTGTGCATATATTGCGCATCACAGAATAATGTACGTTAGATACATTGCATATCATAAATAATTTGCATATTATAGAACAACGTACTAGATGTTTCACACTCGTATAGGAAACTAAAAGAAGTAACGGTAAACAAAACACAAAATCATCGAAAAATAAGGTAGGAAAATTTACCCCTCTACGTGGTCACCAAAAATATTACCAGCTTCAACCAGAGCGTCTCTCCATTTTTCCACTTTGTGGTTGTGCTTCACCCTATGCTTTTCAAGCGCCATGCCATAATTTCCGAGCTGGTATCTGATATCTCGAATTTCAACCTCATAAAATATGGGCATTAAAAAATATCTGGAATTCTTCTTGCGTTCAAGAATGAGGACAAGTTCATCAAGCCACCATGTAGAATATGTTATCAATCTTGTACGATAAAGACATTATTATATATATATATATTGAATATATAACTAATTCACAAGAACATTGCTAATTCTTAAATCACATAAGCATATAAGAATTAACAATTAAATTAAGAGAAGAGTTTGAGAAAACAAACAGAGATTGGATTTAATCTCGAGTCCAGAAAACTGTCTCCTTAAAGCAGTTTCGCCCCGCACCATCCGTGTTTAGCGACCTGCTTCCCAGGATAAAACGAGATACTAGTATAATCGATAGATCGAATATACTCTCAGCGAACTTGAACTGAGCCCGATAACTATCACCGAAATATTAGAAAAATTTAAGACTAAAGAGACCGAGAATGAAAGAGATGACTCTTATTTCCTCGACTTAATAAAACTGGTGCCCTAAGACTCTATTTATAAAGAGAGGCTTGAAAGGACTTTTTTTCTTTTCGATGTGGTACATGGTATTTATAAGAAAAACTGAGGAATAGGTTTGTGCTACTCTCGATGTGGTACAAAACCACTTTTTCATATTAAATGGTAAAACTTTGGAACATCAGTTCTCATTCACCTTTTACTCATTTTGAGCGTGTTAATATGCATCGGAATCCCCTCGAAGAGGAGAATACGTTCCAATAAATACACACCACTAACACATAATGTGTCTCACTCATATAGAGTCTCAAAATGATTCACAACTTAGTCTAAAATACTAAGTTTGTCCAACAATCCCCCACAAATGAGATTGATGGTCCAGTAGCACGCACCACATAGACAGAAAGACGCGGAGCTTGACTTGGTGATAGTTCCGGCGGTCAGATATAGCATACGATAGGTAGAGAATGCTCCTTGAACCTTCGCTCGAATAAGTATATCGACTTTACTAGTAGACAGTATGACGCGATGTCCTTGAACTGTTCGACCGTTTGTGTAAACGATGACATACTCATCACTGTATCTTTCCTGACTCATTAAGTTCTCATGATTATGTCCATTTTGGTCCTGGAACATCGTCCTGGTTCTGCAAGAGTTTCTAAAGAATTGTGCCTCGCAATTCTCCTTTGAAGCGGCCATACTTCTCTCTTACATAGGTGATCTTTATCTTATAGAGTAACCCGCGTTTACTCAACCGAATATTATGTATTCAAACTTGAAATCCTTGTATTCGTCAAAGATCATTAAAAGCATAAAACTTAACCTCGTACCTTACGGGTCTCACTGTTTCATCATCATAGAAATAGGCCAGGAGTTACCCCCACAGTGATTTGGTCATCATGATTTAGTTGTCCCATTGAACCAAGTTCTTGGGATCTCCAGTCAGCAAGGTTGGGTGTCCACCATGACGCCGTTAAGCAATAGGCAAGGCTCATTCCTCTCGATGATTTGACAACTATCTCTCGGTCTAACTAGATTCCCTTGGCTTAAACAGATTCGCTCAGTTTAACCATCTGGTTAATGGATCCAAACATTATCATTTGACTTTACATAGTCAATCATGATAATTCTCGTTGAGAATAGTTGTTTAATGGTATTATGTCCTCATCATAGATGTGAGACATACCATTTCATACACAATAATGTGATCTCCCAATTTGCATATTGATTACACGATATATGCATATTGAAGACACATTTTCCTTGTCATTTAGGAATATCCTTACAAAGTGGCTACTCAGCCTTTTAACTGCATTTATTTTATGTACCCGACTCGTATTCCATCATGAATCGAGCTAAGTTTAGGATTTCCATGACACGACTGCTAAGTGTGAAATGTATTCTCGAATGACTTTTAAGTTCTTAAAGTCAAATATCTAATTTACATACTATATTCACATAGTGCAATTAGATATCTTTCGTATTGCAGTCCAAGCTCACGAGCACATATCATACACCTTAAATCTCATTGCAATCACTTCCAAGTGACCAATTTCCATTGTACTCGTGCATCTACCCAGTTTACCAACTGTGTAGCCTATGTCTAATTTTGTACAATTTTAAAAAGTACAACAGACTTGCAATCCTTCTTGAGAGATCCTTGTTCATCAACGCTTGGATAAATATAAATCCATTCCAGCTATGACAACTTTAGCTTCGTTGATCTCTTCAAAATTCACATCACCAACATGTGACATGTATCGTCTAAAACTTTTAAAGTCACGAAGATTGTAATCTTCAAATCAAAACTTTTCAATCTCATCAAGATTTTCAGAAATGACCCTCTTGTCATTACTTCTCGTAATGATCAGATCACTCACATGCAATCAATTATGACTTGCATATCATGTCTAAATAACACATGCACACTTGTCAATTCTCTGATTTTGAATCAGTTTGACATCTCATATTGACATATTTCACATTTATGAAATAACTTTACTAGTTATTACTTAAGGCTTCACTTGTTATTGATATTACCAGCTTTTAGCGTCCCAAAAACCAGCAATTTCAGTTTGCATCATTACCGAGTTTAAGCGTCCTTAAACTGGCAATCCTTATTCACATAGCAACCAATTTTGAGCGTCCTCAAAATGGCAACCATGTCATTTATTTGAAGTCATTGCTTATCATAGCAATATCAAATTTAATATGCCATTATTTCGTGTCAATGTTGTTTCACTCAACATGATCACCGAAAATACAGATTTTCTACTCTTGCTTTATCTAGAGCAACCCTCGGGTTCACGTAAATAGATATTTCTCCAAATATCTATTTAGAAAGACCATCTCAATGTTCATTGATGCACTTTTAAATTTCACAATACGATAATTTTAGTATCATCTTAATGAACCTTATTCTCAAAACTCGAGAATATTTCATAAATTATATAAGGTCATCACTTTCGACTGTAATATTTTAGTATCAGTCTGACCTTATACTTCCTTCAGACCCAGATATATTTTCCCAACAAGATTCTGTCAAACGAAACCACTCTCTCTATTTCTTAACATCTTTTCCCCCACAAAGGACATAGAGAGAACATGCACAATCCATTTTCTAGTACACGTGCTAGAAAATCTTGATTTATTGACTCTCAGTAATAGTCAAATTTTCTCTTGATATATTCACTTATCAAGAAATTATACGAGAAGCGCATTGCTTCTATTAAATTTACGAGTTCACCTTCAAGCAAATTATCAAGACATTCGGGACTAGCAATTATCCAAGTCTTTTGCTCTCTGCAGGTTCATCCTCACATTCATCCAATAACTCGTAAGTTCATTTAGATGACTTTTAATTACAGATCTACTGGGATCTACTAGCTTATCGCATAAGCATTCCTAAACTCTGTAATAGTATTCTTACGAATCTCAAAAATTAGATTCATATATCGGATATTATTAGACTCAACCATTGTCTATGTATCCATCCAAAATATCTCAATTGATTTTGGATCTCATGCTACCAACAGAGGTATTGGTATCAAGTTTCGAGATACCCCCACATTTCAATTATTTTCAAGAATGTTTCATTACATTCCACTATTCATAGAAAATTCAATAATTTTCTATTTTAGATACCCCCACAATTTTAATATTTTACAGAATGTCAGAAAACATTCTAAAACTAATAGGAAATTTAATTATTTCCTTCTGTGGTATCATGTTTAAGGAACGATTAGCCCTTCGTAACTAATATCCTCAAATTCAGTGATAGTCTGAGCTGATCATAATCGTTTTGCATCTCTCTCAGAGCGCAACTCAAGCCTGCATCTACTCCATTTATTTAATGCGAGTAAGGTGCAACGACCTCATGAATATTCACGTTGCAAACTGAATTTGCCCGGTGATTATTCATCATCAAATTTATTCACTACCATCTTAATTATCTGTATTAAGTTGGATTTACCCTTGAGTTTATAGAGCACACATCTCTCTATTTAGCTTCAATATTGACTCGACTATGAGTACGAGTGATAAATGTTTTACTATCAAACCAGACAGTAAACACGTATCGTGTCACTACCTCTCATCTGAGCAGGTTTTACGTCATTCATTAAAACCTATAAGATTTTAATATCATGTTTAAATAACTTCCCGTGGTTCTTATCATTAAAAATTCAATTACCGAATTTCTCTAAAATATTTACATGGTTCACACGAACCTACATTTCTGGCTCACCTACCGGTACAACCATAAAAGGCCCAAGGAAGAAAATAAATCTTCAATAACCCCACATTCAGTGATCCTTGATCAACTGATGCGTTAGGGTTAACAACTTTTCGGATTCTCTCCGAAGTTCAGCATAACTACTGATATCAATATCTGTCGTATTAAGTATCATATGGATCACTATAATAGGCTCGTGTGTCACTGCCGCAGCAGACCGACACCAACACGTAAAATTACTATTTAATTGGAGGAAAAATCCAACCAGAAAAATATAATTTATGTGCCGACCCATAACCTGTACTCCAGGCCCATTAGGTTTTTTAATGTGGAGAATCCTGAACCATTGTAAATCTGGTTCACTTCAGCTGCACAACTCGTCACATTATTTAACAACAAACATGTTACTGCATTCTATCCAATATTACAAGTTTGTGATATAACTCCATTATTAAATATTAAACAATAATAATTGATGCCTTATCATCACTCAACAATGATTAAAAAATTAATCACCAAATAATCAAGTTCCATCATGAAGGGTCACATTTATGTAGCCATATCATTTAATTGCATAGCAATATCATGTTATGAACTTGCAAACACGCATGTAAACTATAGCATATACGATTCTTGTATCAGTGTACTAATAATTCCGAAATCAATTCAGAATTAAGAAACTCTAGCTCATATATATTATCAATCACCATGTTAACAAAACATAATAAGCTATTTATTAATAGCGAAACATGGACGAATTATAAATTTGGGTTTAATCTACCAATTTATAATGATCAACCCGAGAGAGATGTCAACCAAATATGTCCACTTGAATATAAGTTGATCATAAATCAATAACCATTAAAGCATCAATAGCCTTATAAGAAACCAATTATCCAACAACTTTGTGCTTACTTTTGCCTCGTACCTGTTATGCTTAAACAAAGCACCACTTAAAATCAAATTTATATTAATTTCAAGCACATGGCAACAAGTGATCAAAGAAATTAACACACTAAATTTAATTTAATTAATGAGGCAAATAATGGCCACTCATTTACCCATAAATAAATCCAATTTAAACAATCAAATTGACTTTTGCGTCTACTCACAAGAAAGTATGAAAATTGAAGAAAATTGCTTTAAGATTGTTATCAATCTTGTACGATAAAGACATTATTATATATATATATTGAATATATAACTAATTCACAAGAACATTGCTAATTCTTAAATCACATAAGCATATAAGAATTAACAATTAAATTAAGAGAAGAGTTTGAGAAAACAAACAGAGATTGGATTTAATCTCGAGTCCAGAAAACTGTCTCCTTAAAGCAGTTTCGCCCCGCACCATCCTTGTTTAGCGACCTGCTTCCCAGGATAAAACGAGATACTAGTATAATCGATAGATCGAATATACTCTCAGCGAACTTGAACTGAGCCCGAGAACTATCACCGGAATATTGGAAAAATTTAAGACTAGAGAGACCGAGAATGAAAGAGACGACTCTTATTTTCTCGACTTAATAAAACTGGTGCCCTAAGACTCTATTTATAAAGAGAGGCTTGAAAGGACTTGTTTTTCTTTTCGATGTGGTACATGGTATTTATAAGAAAAACTGAGGAATAGGTTTGTGCTACTCTCGATGTGGTACAAAACCACTTTTTCATATTAAAAGGTAAAACTTTGGAACATCAGTTATCATTCACCTTTTACTCATTTTGAGCGTGTTAATATGCATCGGAATCCCCTCGAAGAGGAGAATACGTTCCAATAAATACACATCACTAACACATAATGTGTCTCACTCATATAGAGTCTCAAAATGATTCACAACTTAGTCTAAAATACTAAGTTTGTCCAACAGAATACGCATAATTCTGGGAGAATACAACTATGGCGCTCATAGAATTTCGGATCCCCTCTCTAATTGTCAAATCTACTTCATCTCCAATATTTATGTCATTTTTGTCCATGAAAGCTACAAATCCTCGGGCTTTCAAAGCCTCGTACAAGAAGCATGTAAAGTTGTTGCGAGTTTCCCCTTTGAAGCTTAAGAAGGACATGACAAAATGAGTCTTCTTTAGCCATGGAGAATTAGCTTTTCTGAATCAGATAGTTAGACTGGAGAAAAAAATTAAGTAGTCAAAATGCAGATGGAATACTTCAAGTTCAAAACAAGTGCTTTATTACAAAAGATGTTCTGATATATATACCAATAATTGGTTAAAAATATGTCAACAAACCTAAAGAATGGAGTGAATTGGTCAAAGAAATTATTAATACATGATAAAAATAAATACAAGGCTAGGTTGGAATGTTGGATGTAGCTTCCACGAAGTCAATCAACCATGGCAAGTCAAGTATTCTAGGGCTCTGCACACAAGGTTATACAAATGCACATTCTCGGCTTATATATCTTAATGGTATGATCAATAATAAAAAAATTCTAAGTAAGGTTGATAAGAATTCTTACAAAATATCATTGATGCTGTTAAGTCGGTCAAACAGTGACAGGAAAGCCAACTTCCCTCAGAAATAAATCTCATTAAAATTTGGAACAAGCTTAGAGAGGATAATTTTACATAGAACATTTAAAATTGAATTGTCAGCCTTTAAAGAAAACCAAGAATTTTAAATCATAGATAATAAGTTGTTATACAGTATTCGAGCTTGCTCAAGTAGCACTGCATCTGCAGCATCAGAAAACAAGCTGCTAGAAAGGAACTTGGCTGATCTCTTTGGCTCCTTTGCTTTTTATCTTGTTTAGATGTCTCTAGTCCCAAACACTCCATCAATATTCCAACAACTTTACATAATATTAGGGAATAGCAGAAGGAGTGAATATTTACAGTGGGGGCATCATGTACTTAAGTGACTATATTACGTGTCGAAATTCAACTTTTTTTATCATTTTCATTGAAATTTCAATTTTTTTAATATTGAAGTGCTAAAATTAGTATTTCATCTATTTAATCTCCAATTTATGATCATATAATTATAAATTAAATTAAATATGACTCAAATTATGAAAGATTTGCTAACATTACGGGGGCACTTAACATTTTTCTGGTGGGGACATTTTATAAAATATACATATTTATACCTTAAAATTTTAATAAAAAATGGCTAATTTTTTATTCTTTTATGTGAGAGCACGTGTTCCCGTTGTCCAGTACAATATGCGACCTCTTGTCCCAACCTAAAATTGAACTAGTAGTTCTCATATAATCATTTATACTCTCTAGTTGCCTTTGTCCAGCATACAATATATTCAGAGTTGACTTGAGCTTCACTATGTCTTGAAAATCCTCTAAACCTTCAACTTCTTCTTCTCCGCACAAGTCCTTCCCATTCACAATCACCATGGGAAGCCTCATCTTGTCATTACCCACCAGCTCTTGCAGCTCTGTCAGATACTTTGGCTCTTTTGAACAGTTTCTCTCTTCATATACAACATTTCCACTCATCAGAATAGTCTTTACCAGCCCATTCAAATACAACATTTCCACTCATCAGAATAGTCTTTACCAGCCCATTTGCGCCTAGGCCATTTTTAACACTAGTTGTGTAAAGAATCACCTCGTCATTAAATGACCCCTGTCGAGAGAAGGACGATGAAGAACTGCTTGGTAAACCTGAACTTTTTGACATTGGATGACAGTGTTTTGGATAAAAGTGCTCTGTAACCTGGAAGTGAAATCCTGATATGTTGAGAAGTGTGTATATGATTTGTAAATGAAGAAGAAACAGGGAATTAAAACTTGAAGTAAATATTATGTATAATAGAACATATTAGACATTTAGATCACTTGTATAAGAAAGCTATTAATATAGAACACAGTATTATTTAGCATTAAACATAATAGCATTGCGAAAGAAGTAAGAAAAGTTACCTCTTTACATGGTCTCCCAAAATACTACCAGCTTCTACCAAAGCTTCTCTCCACTTGTCTATCTTGTGGCTATACTTCGCCCTATGCTTTTCGAGGGCCGGACCATAATTCCCGAGCTGGTGTTTTATATCTCGGATTTCAACCTCGTAGAAGATTGGTATGATAAATTGTCTGGAGTTTTTCTTGCGCTCAAGGATGAGAACCAGTTCATCGAGGTACCATGTACAATAAGCATAATTTTGGGAGAAAATAACTATGACACTCATAGAGATTCTGAAAATAATTATCTGGAGGTTTTTTTGCGCCCTAGTACACATGGCTACGTTAAATTGCTTATGTGGTAGTATAATCTAGATATGTGAAACCAAGAAGCAAGCTTGTTTTCAGTTTTGTGATTGTGAAATGTTTGTAGAATTGGAATATTATAAAAAGGAGTAGAGCATTACAATAATTAGAATGTTTTAGAAACAGAGAGAACAAGTAGTTATACAGCATCCCAAGTAGCGAAATCAAACTACTGCAGTTGACAAGCTGCAACAAGGCAAACTCTATCTCCAGGTGTAGTCCAGCAACTTGAGCTGAACTCCTGGGAGGAAAATACCCCAACTCCACTGCTTTTCATCTTGTTTACCAGTCGTCCAACATTCCATTAACAACTACCAACTGAATCTTTACCTAAAAAATATACAAAGCTTACAGTAATCACAAGATCTTCATTACAAACTGCAATTGGTCTAAGGATCAGTTTCACATTAGAATCGACAATTTCATGCTTCAATGTTCAAATAGAGAAAGTATAAATTACAGTTACAGGTGTATTCTCATTCCCATTCACCAACTTAATTATGGGCTCGCTACTATTTTAGCCTTCCTAATAAAACAATAATCATTCTGTACTAGAAATATACATTTCTAAGTTTTAACACTTTATGAGTTTAATCAACGCAATTTAAAAGCTTTCAGTCCTATTATATTGTTTGCCTCTTTTTTCTTTTTTATTTACTCTCTGATTGATTAGTATACGTCAGCCATTTGCTAGGTTGATGGGCTACTAAAAGGAACTTCACTGATTGGGCCTAAACAAGCAATCATCTTTTTATTAAACACCTCTGGGCTTCTAAGCGGGTTATATTATGACCCAATTCATTGTAGCGCACTGTAAATTATTTTCATTGCGTGATCAGTTCCTCTGATTGAAATTACAAAAGAAGTTATTATTCATCAGTTACTTTCTTTACCAATCAATAACCAAATAATTGCACAAAATTCTCAAAGGATTTAAATGCACAATCAATCCATCATTCACTCTTACTAAATCAAAGTTTGCAAAATGTTATATAATTCATGACGGATATATATTCTGGTGGAGTAATAACATTTTTAGTTAATACTGTCTTTTTTTAATTTTCAAAATCTTTTGCAAATCTCCATTTGACATAATGTATTCCAAATAACTTATATTTTTATGTTTTTCTACGTGTTCTAAAAGCTCTATTGAACATTTTTCCAGATTTTTTTCAAATGTGTTTTTAATATTTATCATTTTCGCAAGTTAATATAAATTTTAAATATTATCTAAATTCAGAAAATCTGATATAAAATTTGGGTTGTCCAGTTCTTGATCAATATCTCGCCGGCGGCGTGCCATGTGGGTCCATCACCGAACTTTCCGGCGAAAGTGGGTCCGGAAAGACCCAAATAGCCCTCCAACTCCTCCTCTCTGCTCAGCTTCCACTTTCACTCGGTGGCCTTGCATCATCCTCTTTGTATCTCCATTCTGAACCCCCTTATCCTTTTCGTCGTTTTGAGCAATTATCGAAAGCCTTTTACTTATCGTACCCTCAACTATTTGATTCTGTTCAATGTGTGCGTAATAATGTTCTTGTTCAGGAATTAGATTCTGCAGATCACCTGTTTGATGTTGTGTTTAAGCTAGATTCTGCATTGGCGAAGGAGTCTCGTAAAACGATGCCGATTAAGGTACTTGTCATTGATTCAATAGCGGCGTTGTTTAGGTCTGAATTTGATAATAACCCATTTGATCTTAAGAGGAGGGCAAATTTGTTTTTCAAGATTTCGTCCACTTTGAAATTTGTGGCGAAGAAATATGGGGTTGCTGTTTTGGTGACGAATCAGGTGGTCGATGTCATGCGATCGGGGGATTTGAATGGATTGAGGATTGGGAATTATGACAGTTTGTATAGTTCGGGACGGAGGGTTTGTCCTGCTTTGGGGATATCGTGGGCTAATTGTGTTAACTCAAGGTTGTTTTTGTCTATGAATGAGGAAGTAGTTGGTAATGTCGCGGGTGAGGGTGATGATAATACATTGTGTAGAAGAACGAAGAGGGAAATGCATGTTGTTTTTGCACCACATTTGCCTAGTTCATCTTGTGAGTATGTTATATATAGGGAAGGTGTTTTTGGTGTGCGTGGACAGATAGAAATCTCAGTTTTCGGTACAAGTTTAAATTCAGATGCTAGTAAAAATCCCACTTTTTTGTTGTGTGATAAAGAGTACAGTTGTGGAAATGTGTGAAGCTTATTGCATATTCATTTTCGATACCGGAGTAAATTATGTATATTTTTGTTACGATTGCTCATGGTTCTGCAGTGGAACTCTTCTGGTATTATTCCAATTTAATACTTGTTGCTTTAGAAATGTAAATCTTCCATTTCCCTTCTTTTTTTCCTTAACTATCTTTTGTAGGAGTATTGCTTTTCTTTTTCCAATCAAAAGTCAAAACTCGTGGAGTAATGTCAAAGATAATAAAGTTAAGATAGCTCGTGGAGATTGTATACGGTGAACTAATACCAATATATTATCAGATTGCATTGAAATTTTGGAACATATAGCACTTGTTTTAGTGTCAAATCAGGAATCAAAATGATATTACCAATATGTGATACCATGACATAAATGTAGATCATATTTTAGGGTTTTAGACTTCAGGAATCGACAAGAAGTAGTGGGTGAGAGTATTGATGAGCGGCACCTGAGTCTATAATCCATGTATTGATGGGACTATTAAATTGTTTCTTATCGGCTAGAGTTGAACAGTTTGTTTTTTAAGTATAAAAGTACAAGGTATTTTTTGACTTAATCAGCTGCTGATATCGTCTATTAGACAAATTAATGGCTGCTTTTGAGTCTCCATTCTGATTAGCTTGCTCAAGGTGTAAATGCATGTTCAGGTGCAACCTTTGATGTTTATGGTCATTTCTTTTTCCAATTGCATTCCTAGACATTGGTCTGGGTGGACTATGTAATGTAGCCTAGTGGCCTATGCCATTTAGGATAGTCATGAAGTGCAAGCACTTATTATATCCTAAAATATTGCAATACTCACACTCTTGCAGTGCAATAAGGATCTGATAATCTTTGGTGATTTTTGTTGGATCACGTTTGTTGCTAGATCATGTTTGTTGCTGAATTATCAGGAATTAGAGATAAATGATCGGCAAAATATCATTAATATACTTCTTGAAGAAAAATTTCAACACATTTAGTAAACATGACTAATATTTGATAATGTATTCATAAGAATTTGATCCCATGAGGGTATGTCCTGGGCTATTTGTGTTAATTCTAGGTTGCTTTTGTCTCTTGTCTCTGACCGAGGAAATAGTCTGTATTGTCACGGGTGAGGGTGATGATAATTTGTTGTGTAGACGAACAAAGAGGGAAGCGCATGTTGTTTTTGCACCACATTTTCCTAGTTTATATTGTGTGTATGTTATAATTGGGCAAGGTGTTTTAGGAGTGCAAGGACAGACAGAAACACTGCAGAAAGTGCACTAAACGCAGATCTGCTCGAATGGTCGTAATTCTGGTAGGAAAGAGCTGTACTTGACAAGAACTATCCTCGATGATCAGACGAACTTGAGAACATGCGGATCATTGGTGTCAAGAACTACAGTTAATCTTATGATTGTTGATGAAAATGTAGAAATAAAACTTTCCAAATTAAAGAACACGCTAAAAATTCCGTATTATATTTCACTATCTTATGAATTGAAATCAAGCTCTGATCATATAACAAAATCAGGGAAGAGCAGAACTTTAACCAGTGAAGTTCTGTAATTTCAGGAGAAGATTTGTTTATCGTAAATGAAATGTAGAAATCTACAGACTACACTCGGTGCCTGTTTTCAGATCTGAAACAAGAGAGTATCTATAATCTTCTAGAAATTATTTATATATTGATTTCAAACAAACTACTTCACCAGCATGCATTAACTGCTAGCCAAGGAAGAGAGAAATTTTCACAGCTTAGAACAGTTCAAAAGAATTAAACAAATATATGTGTGCAGTTAACATCTTATGCTAGGTGAATATCATTTCTACTTTGGTTATATTGTTTCAAATAAATTTTTGATGAAATTAATCAAAAACTTTTATTGATAACTAAAATAGATAGTGCTTCGAACTTAAATGATATCATCGGAGAGATTAAAGTCTATACCATTTGTAAACCTGGCATGAACAGATCAAGTATATAAGCATCAATGAAGGATACACATGTATCCGCAAATATTTACATTTTTGTGATCAACCATAAGAACAAAAGAAATCATACAAGGCAGGGAAATGGTTACAAAAAATTATTTGCTCCAATATATCATATAACATTAGTTATCTAATTTCCATGTCAGCTGCCTTAAGTTATACATTTGGACAACTCAGTTTCCACCAACTTGCAACCAGCTTTACAAGAAGTTACAATGGAGGAGAGTATCTTTCTTTGTGACTTTTTGAACTTTAAGGCTAATTTTACATCCCAACTAACATTTTCCCTGTAAAATGAGGAATATTTACTATTAGAGAACTGATACTAGACATTTCTGGAAACAATAAATTACAAGCTGTATCAACCTGTCGTCATCATCAGTATCACATATGGCTTGCATCATGTCTTCGAAAGTAGAGCAAAGAACTAAGAGTATTTCCAATTCAATTGCCAAGTTTTCTTGCGTCTAAATCATTTTAAAGGATTACTGAATCAGCTACAGATATTTGCACGTAAAAACAAAATTAATAAAATTTTGCATTATTGGGGAATGAATAAAGCAGTAGAAGACATTTAGAAATGATATTTGCACGTAAGCACAAAATTAATAAAATTTTGCATTATTGGGGAAAGAATAAAGCAGTAGAAGACATTTAGAAATGGTATAGTATACGGTAGGAAACATACAATGGTATTTGGCTGCATAGTAGAACCCTGAGCTCTACGCAAATGATCCAATAAAGGAGATGGCAATCCATAGTTGAATATTTCATGATTCTTTGAGAGCCAAGTACCCCTCACCATATGCATGGTCCAATCAGACATTTGGCTTCCATTTTCAGAATCATCAGCATCATGAAGATCTAAATCTCCATAATGATTGAAAAAGGTATGAGAAAGAACAAGCAGTGACCAACGTCAAGCAAAACTTAGTTCTAGACTAAACATATACACATGTATCTACAAGCAAATCACTTACAAGATATTGCACACATAATCAGTAAGAGCATGAAAAGTCCTATTCTGAAAGGTAAAAGACAGAAGAGGTACCAATTGGAATGACATCATAGGGGTTGTCTGCTTGAGTTGAAAACCCATAAAACGTAACCAGATGAGAACAAGAGAGTTTCCCGTAACTCAGAAAACATTGTTCCCCTGCATTGCATGGTCTAGAAAGAGGGAACTTTAAGGAGTTTGTAGTGGAGTCTACTTTCCCATATTGCATTATGTGCGGATTTATCTGTGAAATAGCAAAAATGAGAATGAGCAGGGTGAAAACGGACACAAGCTAGAAGGGAAAAAGTCTGAATGTGCAATAAACCAACACCAGACCCCTGTGTTGTGGACTTATGCTATAAAAGGGAAGAAGGGCAAAACTGTCCAACAAGATATGACTAAGGGTAATTTAGGAAAAGAGCTACAGGAGGTGGAGTTATAGTGAGCAAAGGGGGAGAAATTAGGTATCCAGACATTAGTATCGAGTATTACCTACTTGGGAGAGCTCCAACCTCTCGAACGTTGGAAGGCGAGGTCTAGTAGAGTCGCTTGTAATTTGCTAGATCGAGTCATATCTGCTACTTATTAACTTAATACAAGCATCTGTTCTCAGTATTACTTGTTCGACTGGATTATTGTGCATTAATCAGATTTAGATTCATCCAGTCTATAGAAAATTTGGTATCAGAGCATACGATCTATGGGGCATCCTCCAACAACTCAACAAACAGAAAAGAGTGAAGAAACATTAGCTTGTCTTCATGCCTCTATCCGTAGCACGGTTACAGAAGAGGTGTCGGCGGCGGTGAAAGGGGCCATGGCGGCTATGGAACAGTTGTCGGATCGATTCATACGCAGTTTTGATGAGACCTTCAAGCGACAAGAACTGCACTTAGATGAAGCCACCAACCGTTTGGAAGGGAGGGTGAATCAAGCCCGTGAACATCAGCAAATGATGATTAATATGATGAAAGATGATCAATTAAAGTTTCAAGCTGAGGTCCGTGCAACTCTTTCAGAATTAAAGTCTCATATCAAAGCTCCAGCGAAACACACAGAGGTACATCCTAACTGTAGTGGTTTATCTATGGTGGGCAGGTCGGAAACAGGAGTTGAGGCAAGTCAGATGTATGGGCGTATGGGAAAGGGTTTACTATTTGGGGAAGGTAGTAATGGAGGTAAAAGTTTTGGTGGAGGACCAGAGCGTGGAACACAAGGGAAGGAGGGGGAACAAACTGGAGATATAAGAAGTTAGATCTTCCGTTATTTGATGGTAATAACCTAGATGGGTGGATATTAAGGGCAGAAAGATACTTTAACTTTTATAGGCTGACCGAGGAGGAGAAGGTTGAAGCCACAGTGGTGGCGTTAGAGGGGCAGGCATTGTTGTGGTTCCAATGGGAGCATAGGAGGAGGCCTGTAGAACGTTGGGAGCAGGTGAAAGCTCTCCTCAGGCGCCAATTCCGTTAGCTCATGCTCAGGAGGGTTCGGTGGCAGAGTATCGCATGAAATTCATTGAACTCCTGGCACCGTTAGAAAACATTCCGGAAGATTTAGCATTGGGCCACTTTCTGATGGGTTTACGGGAAGATATCCGAGCGGAGGTTCGTCTGCAAGGCCCTATGTCGGTGGATCAGGCCATGGAATTGGCCATTATGATAAAGGATAAAAATCGCCTGAACACTGTGAGAAAGGGGGACATTAAAGGGGTATTGGGGTCAACTAGGAGTTTCAGTTTAGAGGGATCTTCAACGGCCAAGGAAAATTTCAGTTCATATTCCTCACCAAGTAAAGCTCCTTCAAGCTACTCTCAATCCATTTTCTCGACGGCACACAGCTCAGTACCACCAGCCAAACCAATGGGAGAAATAAGGCGTTTAAGTGAGAAGGAATTGCAGTACAAACGAGAGAAGGGGTTATGTTTCAGGTGTGACGATAAATGGGTTGTTGGTCATA
Organism: Apium graveolens; assembly: GCF_009905375.1. NCBI lineage: Eukaryota > Viridiplantae > Streptophyta > Magnoliopsida > Apiales > Apiaceae > Apium > Apium graveolens. The sequence continues at coordinate 245,475,582 of NC_133649.1, read as the reverse complement.
AATGTCGTCGGAAGGAATTAAGTGTTCTGCTTTCACAGGGAGAGGATGAAGATGGTGAGTTTAGTCTGGACAGTCCACAATCACAAGAATCTAAAGAGCACAACAGTGACGAAGTGTGTCTTTAAATCTCTTTGAATTCAGTAATGGGAATTACTAGTCCGAAAACAATGAAGCTTAAGGGACGATCAATGGTAAGCCGGTGGTAGTTATGATTGATCCCGGGGCTACACATAATTTTGTGTCCCTCGATGCGGTGGAAGTTCTAGGTCTCACTTTAACTCCAACTAAAATTTTTGGGGTTTCCTTGGGAACTGGGGAGGCAGTGCTAGGAAGGGGAGAGTGTTGTTCAGTAGTTTTACAACTTCAACTTCAGGGAATCACTATAGTGGAAAATTCCTTACCATTATCCTTAGGCAATTCCGATGTGATACTAGGCATACAGTGGTTGGAAAAATTGGGAACCATGTCAACTAATTGGAAAACACAAACGATGAAATTTCCATTAGGCAACGAAACGGTAATATTAAAGGGCGATCCCTCGTTAGGCAGAACGGAGATTCCACTGAAAGCCATGATTCGACAGTAAAAAAAAGAGAAGGGGGGCTTCCTTATGGAATTAAATATGATCTCCAGATTGGACAACAATGAGTGCAATAATGGAACTCTTCCGGTAGCAGGGGAACCTGTGTTACAAAAATACCAACAAGTGTTCGACATACCAAGTAGACTTCCACCTAAACGAACCCAGGAGCACTGCATAGTACTGAAAGAAGGGGTTGACCCGGTAAACGTGCGTCCCTATCATTACCCACAGGTACAAGAGGACGAAATTGAGCATTTAATCAAGAATATGCTACTGGAAGGGATAATTCAGGTCTCAAACAGTCCATTCTCAAGCCCGGTGTTGTTGATTACAAAGAAAAATGGCTCGTGGAGATTTTGTGTTGACTACCGGGCACTTAATAAGGTCACCATCCCGAATAAATTTCCTATTTCCATCATTGACGAGTTGTTAGACGAGCTCCATGGATCACGGGTTTACTCCAAAATTGATCTCAAATCCGGGTATCACCAAATTAGAATGAAGGCAAAGGATACACCAAAAACGGCATTTCCCATGAAGGACTCTACGAATTCTTGGTGATGTCATTCGGGTTAACCAATGCCCCTGCAACTTTTCAAGGAACAATGAATGAGACATTCAAGCCTTTACTTCGCAAGTGCGTGCTAGTATTTTTTGACAACATTTTAATTTATAGCCCGAGTGAGCAAGACCATTTTAATTTGAGCATGTGAAATTGGTGTTAGAAATTCTGCAGCAAAACTCCTTTTACGCGAATGGGAAGAAATGTAAATTTGGGAAGGATAAAATCGCGTATTTGGGGCATGTTATCTCTCATGAAGGCGTGGCGGTAGATAATGAAAAAATCCAAGCTATGTTGAGTTGGCATGTACCGGGCAGCCTTAAGGAGTTAAAGGGTTTTTTGGGACTTACCAGATAATATCGGAAGTTCATACAGGGTTACGCCAATATTGCCTTGCCATTGACAGAACAACTAAAGAAAGATAATTTCAGTTGGTGTACTGCTGCCACACAAGCCTTCGAAAATCTGAAAGCCGCAATGGTGTCGACTCCGGTGTTATCAATACCGAACTTTTCGATCCCATTTACTGTTGAGGCTGATGCCTCGAGGTTTGGCATGGGGGCTGTCCTTATGCAAAAAAAACATCCCATAGCCTTCTTTAGTGAAGTCCTTGGTCCGAGAGCTCGAATGAGATCAATTTATGAAAAAAAACTCATGGCAATTGTTTTGGCGGTTAAAAAATGGAGACATTTTTTGTTGAGTCGGAAGTTTGAGATTTGCAACGACCGGCAAAGTTTGAAATTTTTAATGGAACAACGGGAGGTAGGTTCGGAGTATCAACGTTGAGAAAGCAAGCTTATGGGGTATAATTTTGATATTCGATATAAACCCGGGGTTGTAAATAGAGTCGCTGATGCTCTCCCTCGGGAATAGGGCTGAGCAAAACCCAACCGAAACCGAAAAACCGAACCGAACCGTGCTAATTCGGTTCGGTTCGGTCCTATTTTTTTCAGAAATTCGGTCTATTCGGTCCGGACCGAATAGACCGAAATAAAATTCGGTTCGGTTCTTTTAACAAATATTTCGGTCCGGACCGAATAGACCGAATAGACCAAATGATAAATGCTATATTTTCATATTATAAACATTTTACATATATCTTAAAAATTATAATCATAATTTTTAATTTTTAATTATATTCATGAACTATTAGAACTCTACATAGCACAATACTTTAATTATATTTTAAATTTTATAATTTATGATTTAATTTTTAATGCAATTTTCTTTTTGAAAATTTTTTCGGTCTATTCGGTCCAAAACCGGACCGAACCAAATTATTTCGGTTCGGTCCGGTCCATAATATAACTTCGGTCCGGTTCAGTCCAAGAAAAAATGACTATTCGGTTTTTCGGTCTATTCGGTTCGGTCCGGCCGGACCGAACCGACCGAATGCTCAGCCCTACTCGGGAATTTGTAGGCATGACGGAGTTGGGGACTGGTTTCGGTTTGTGGGTTAGAATGGGAGAAAATATAGCAACTCATTGAAGCTGACAAGCAGCTCAACCAGCTCCGAAAATGTATTGAAGCAGGGCAGACACCTCCACAAGGATATACCCTCGAACATGGGGTGCTACGATATAAGGGACGTATAGTGGTGCCTCAGAAATCAGTGCTGGTAGATTACCTGTTAAAAGAATACCATGACTCTCCCACGGGTGGCCATTCAGGCGAGTTTAAAACGTATCAAAGAATGGCCAGGAGTGGTTCTGGACTGGAATGCACATTACAATAGCGAAGTATGTACAAGCCTGTCAAGTTTGCCCCAAATTTTCCAACATAAAACATCTTCGCTTACACCGGCTGGATTATTGCAACCCCTCCCCATTACGAGTCGTGTGTGGGAAGATACTTCATTAGATTTCGTTGAAGGTTTGCCAAGATCCAAAGGGATCGATAGTATACAGTGTTAGTTGTCGTGGACAGATTAACGAAATATGGGCACTTTATTGGTCTTAAACATCCGTTTACCGCCCCATCTGTAGCTGAGATTTTTACAAAGGAAATTGTTCGATTACATGGCTACCCTTCCACCATAGTCTCAGATCGAGATAGAATTTTCATGAGTTTATTCTGGCGAGAGATATTCCGAGTTCGGGGCTCGTTGCTTCATTGCAGCACTGCCTATCATCCGCAATCGGACGGGCAACCTGAAGTGGTCAATAAGACATTGGAAAACTACCTTCGATGTTTCATCAATGGGCAACCAAAAAACTGGGCAGACTGGCTCCATTGGGCAGAATACTGGTATAATACTGATGTGCATACATCTATTTAATACTCTCCGTTTCAAGCCTTGTATGGCAGCAGTGGGAACCTGGGAAGACAGCAGTGGCATCACTAGAGGAACAACTAATAGAGCGTGATGCACTATTAGATGATTTAAAAGGGCACCTCAGTAAAGCCCAGCAACGTATGAAGGTTCAAGAAGATGCTAAACGAAGGGAACTGGAGTTTTAAGCGGGGGAATTGGTGTTCTTAACTATATCCTTATCGACAGCGGTCTTAGCTCACCGAAGCCACAACAAACTTGCTCCACGCTATTATGGGCCATTTCTAGTGATTCAACGAATTGGACAAGTCGCATACAAATTAGAGCTTCCAGCATCGTCTAAAATACACAATGTGTTTCACATCTCACAACTTAAGAAATGTGTTGGTACAGTCCCAGCAACATCAACTATTCTTCCGCACTTGACTGCAGATTTGGTTATGGAAGGTGAACCTGAAATGGTCATAGGTGTGCGCCAGGGCCCAGGAAAAGAACAAGGAAGAGAGGTGTTGCTTAAGTGGAAAGACATGCCGCAATGGGAAGCCACCTGGGAGGATGTTGACTTGGTGCAGCAGAGGTTTCCTGCATTCCGCCTTGAGGACAAGGTTGAAGTTTGGGTCCGGGGTAATGCAATAAACCAACACCAGACCCCTGTGTTGTGGACTTATGCTAGAAAAGGGAGGAAGGGCAAAACTGTCCAACAAGATATGAGTAAGGGTAATTTAGGAAAAGAGCTACAGGAGCTGGAGTTATAGGAGCAAAGGGGGAGAAATTAGGTATCCAGACATTAGTATTGAGTATTACTTACTTGGGAGAGCTCCAACCTCTCGAGCGTTGGAAGGCGAGGTCTAGTAGAGTCGCTTGCAATTTGCTAGATCGAGTCATATTTGCTACTTATTAACTTAATAGAAGCATCTGTTCTCAGTATTCCTTGTTCGATTGAATTATTGTGCATTAATCAGATTTAGATTCATCCAGTCTATGGCAGAATGATTAGTAGTAACAAAGATGATCTATGTTACCCGGACTCGGGTATGGGTGTCAGACACGGGTTCGTATCCAAGTGTCGGACTCGGTAATATTCTGAAAAATTTACATGTTTTCTGCCTAAAATAAGTGTCCAAGTGTCTATATCCATGTCCGAGTGTCGAGTGTCCGACACGGGTAATCGAAGCAAGATGAAGAGTCCGGGTAACTAAGAAGATGATCCAAATTAAAAATTTCAAAAATAAACAGACTATGTAAGTTGGTCACAATTGTAGTAACCATTCAATACAGGCACTAAATTAGGCATTGTATCTATATATATATGTATATATATATAACCTTTTGTTAAATTTTAATATTCAAGTGATTGCTTTATGGCTTCCCTTCCATCACAAATAGAAATCATCTACTGCAAAATGTTTCATTTGGTCAATCACATGCAAGATGCCAAGACTATGCTCATTCATAAGTCCTGACTCTAATGTCAGTATATAGCCCATAATACCCAATATTTAACTGTTCATACCTCTGAAAACATCTAGGATGTAACTATCTTAACTATTAGGTAGGAAGTTTCAAATTATAAACGGGATTGAAAATTACGACAACTGAAGCAAAATTGAGACAAACCGAATGATTGAGAAAGCCTGCAACAGGAACTAAGCACGTTTGAAATCTTTCATCAGGGAACACAACTTTCATGCTGTTAGAATACCACAGCTCACACGCCCATAAGAAGTGTTCCCATGTGTATAAGTCTGGAGGAAATATATCAGGATGATCATGGTAAAGTGCAGGAAATAACTCGTCATATTGAGAGCGCAAGTGCTGCGAAAATATAAATGCACAAATATATAAGATAGCGAATTGGTAATCCTTTGATTCAAGATAAGATAGTCAAAATTATCTAGGCTAAAGATAGTAATCCGTTCTTTTATCCTCTCCTCAAGATCATGAATGTCACAAGAATACAGTTGTTATAAAGTACTAAGAATAATAACCAAGTACAGTTTATGACCAAGGGAATCCACTTATTTTATATACATAGCGCTTCAAGCCACACAATTTTTTTGAGGCTTTGACCTTAGTTTTATAAAGAGAGGAGAATGATACTTTATCTAGGATTCCAGATCCACTCAGCCCTTGTTAAAATGTAAAATTTGCACACAGTAACCACACATAACACATACCTAGATCTGGAACATTAATTTTCTACCTTAAAGTATTGTTTAAATTTTGACAAGAAAAAGGGGATTGAAAGAGTTGACTACCTCTTTAGCTTGCACTATTTCTTCTAGTAACAAGGTTCCATCTAACTCCAATAATGCATCAACTCCAAAGCTCAAGCCTGCAATTTAGAGTAGAATCACACTTTGCTTAATACAAGAAAGCCCTATTATTTCCTTTATTTTCAGGCTTTCCATCTTTTCACCTGATGCCAACGAAAACATAATAGAATAAGGAAAAAGATAGCACATGTTTCAGATAAGGTGTAGCCGTGTAGGCAGAAGCATCTATACAGAGTATTATAGAGTATGTGTTCAATTCTTTATCTTGTTACAGTTCCCTTGAATGGCTTTGAAGCATTTTGAAGGACGATAAAATAACAATAAAGTACATCATTAAAAATAATAACAAGATGCACGTATAAGGAAATTGACAACAAAATACCGACCTGTATTAAATACAGCAGGAAGTGCGTCAAAGTAGAATTTAAAATTTGAGTCACGGTTGTGCTTCTCCTTCATACTCCATAATAACAACATTGTTTCAGAGGTAATGCCTTCGAATTTTTCCAATATAGGAAACTGCAACCAGGAAAAAGGATTTATAACAAGGAATGGTCATTAAACTGTTGGAATAAAGATACTTGACATATTGATTGGATGCTTTAGGTTACATGATTCTTCTAGGATAAAGTGTACCATGTCTGATTTATGCACGGCCTCCTCCGAGATAATAACAGTAACAGGGATCTCCAAAGCAATGTCTCCTGCTTTTAGATTTTCTCTGGCTATTGCGCCCCTTCCAGCTCCTTCAACATCTATAAAGCAAATAATGTCATGGCAGTAAACATTAAAAATTAAAAAATTAGCAACTTTTCCCAACTTAACACATAATTTATCTGTAAAATTAGTTTGACGAGTTCACTGGTGAGACAACAATGTTATCACAATGAAAAACTTACAAGCAATGTCCAGCTTTGTTTGAACACCTGCACCTTCACCCCATTGTAATAAACAAGTCTCCTTATCACAGCTAACATTTTGTGCAAGTACAGTATCCTGTCTAATTTTATTCCCCAACGCATTGATCTTGTCAAGGATCATCTCGCGTAAATCTTGCAGTACATCTACCCGCAAGTGTTTAGCACTCAAGATAGAATTATCAATAAGCAACAGGACTGAGTGTAGAGCTTCCAGCTCATTCCTGGGGTTGTTAAACTTCACCAATTGAATGACATCAGTTGCATCAAAGTAAAGGTCTACCTGTAGCAACATGCATCAGCTTTTAGTATTCCAAGTAGCCAGCTCCAATAAATTTTGAAGCGATTTACAGCAACAACTATAACGACAAATTAAAAATGTTGAGAGTCTAAAAGGCTGTCAGGTTAGAAACAAACATACCTCATTAAAGGTCATGATTCTTGCCTTTTGAAGCAATTGATCCAATACGGAATTCAACACGACAGCAGTATAAGGGGCTTTGAGATGTATGCATTCATCGGGACTAATACCCAGAAGTTGAAGTAGTTTCTGTAGAATGAATTATAATAAGGAAAGAGCAACTGGATATACACTTAATACGAAGGAATGTAGGGGGACTTGTAAACCTTCTTTTTGTGAAATAGGGGATCATTTTCGGATAACTTAAGAAGTAAAGAATGTCCGTCATCGTGATTAGTAGTCACATACTGCTGCTGCTGCTGCATATAAATCATCAGCATTTTCAGTCTAATGGCTCAAACTTGAATAAGGCTTGAGAGGGGGGGCTAGAGCCTAGGTTGAAATTAATTTTAAATTAATTAAGTGAATTGTATGAGTAAAGAAAAAATGCACAAGAGCCCAGCTAGCATTACTGAAGCAGTAGAGGCTGATGAAACCTTAAACTGAAAGCAGATAGTGAGTAGTATAATACAATCGTAATTAACAAAATTGGTAAAAATTAGTAGGAAACTACTGTAGAAAACAAGAGATAGAAATGAAGTGATTGGATTGGGTTGGGGGGATGTACCTGCTCATTTTCCATCTGGAGGTGGCTAAGAACCAATTAAACCCCTAACTGAAATTGGATTTCGCTGTCAACGCAGTTGAGCCAAAGCTAGGTTTAAAACCAGTCCCCTCCCCTTCTCCGGGACCTCTTTTGAAGGCTTTTTCCTGTAAATATTATAGCCTCATATTTAGACCCGGCAATTCGTTTCGTTTCGTTTCGTTTCGTCAGTGTCGAATATTTTTGTGTTTCGTGTGCTCGAAGGCTAAATACAAAACCGACATGTTTAGCGTTCGTGTACCTTCGTTCATGTACTTTCGTTTCATGTCTTTTCGTGTCGTAGATGTCGTGTTAATTGAATATTAATATATATTAAATATAATATTAATATAAATTAAAATATAAAATTTTTAGGTAAAAAAATTATAAAATATATGAAAAATATATATTTAGATCTCATATATATACAATATAATGAAATCAAATAATATTTTAAAAATAAATATGCATACATTTATTATAATTCTACATATATTCATAAAAAATATTAAAATTTAATTATAATATTTATTTATATCGTATACTTCGTGTCGTGTATTTGAAAGTTAAATACAAAACCGACACTAAATCTCGACCGTGTACTTTCGTGTTCGTGTACTTTCGTGTCGTGTATTAAAAATTCAAACATAAACACTAAATTTTCGTATCGTTTCGTGTCGTGTAAGTCGTGTCGTGTCCAAAATTGTCGTGTCTACTCATATTCCCTGGTATATACTCCCCGGTTCTCAAATTAGTTTCCCAGCAAATTGAGTCATTTTAATTGGGTGGTGGTGAGTGCAAGTCCAACATGTGCCTTGTATGATGTCCTAAATCAAAATTTAGGATATTTGACAAGGAAGGTAGTTCCAACAGTGTCCATGATATCTTATATCACTAGAATAACCTCTTTTACCTTATTTTTAAGTCACTTCTTTTCTCATAGCCCTAATGAAAGTAAACTTTTAAGAATAAAATATTAAAGTTGAAGTAAGATAAATATGTCCTAAGTTACTAGGACATAATATTTTATACTATATTTAAGGCTTCAACTAAAACATTTTTGGACTTGCTCTAAATACAGTAAAAATTATTAGTAATTACTATTATGTCCCTCACCTCTAACTTTAAATATCAATCTTGTAATCTTGCAAGCATTAAATAGGCCGATAAACATGACACATGTTTTGCTTTTTTTAAGATTTACTACTAATTTTGTAATCTTTTATTAACCAAAACTAATCAAATTGCACTAATTTGTTAACTGAAATTGTCTTATTGACTAGTATTTTTGATAAAATAATAATTTAATGTAATAAAATTATTTGAAAAAATATGGAAATACTATTAGTGAAATAAAAAATATTTATATTTGACTCAAATCATAATAATTATTGTAAAATAAAAAGTGAGCATATAAAACTAAGGTCACAAAATTTAGTAAACTATGTTTGTAATCGGAATAAAATAATAGAAAAAATTGCTTATAGAAAGTAAAAATATATATTTAAAAGAGGAATGAGGTAAAAAAAGATTGAACTACCTTGAGTAGATAAAAACAAAACATTTTATATGAGTTTTGATTTTTGCACGTATTTTAATATTTTTTGATTGAATAATTAAAAATAGTATTGGTATTTTTTTGTAAATAAAATAGGCAATATGTATATAATTTAATTTATAAAATATTATTTAAAAATTAATTTTTTAACTAATCACTCAAAGTATATTAAAATATTAATATATGTACAAAAGTGAAAATGTCTTATAAAAAATAAAATCAAAAAAGTACTTACAAATATAGGGCGACGTGTATGTGAAATTGGGAATTGCTAATTTATTCATGACCATGTATGTATTTAATGTAAGATAAGGGATATAATAGTAATTACTTATTACTACACGGATAAATTTTTTACTGCATTTAGCAATCATGTTTTAATTACCGTCAAAACACAATTTTGCTAAAAATGTCATTCTCACATGATTTTTGTTAAAAATATATATTTTATTGTATTTATTAAGAATTGAAACCTCAACAATCTACTCAAACATTTCATATTATTACCACTATGCTACATAACTTCTTGATTTTATTTTAAAATTCTTATTAAATAAGCCGCATCTTCTCTTTTTATCAATTTTTTTGTTATTTTAATTTTTTAGTAAATAAAATGTTGATTTTATTATTTATATGACTTCTTTTTATTTAGTTTTTTTAATTTTATTATAAAAATTTAAAATTCCTTATATATATATATTAAAAGAGGACAAGGGAAATAGGTGTGCTTTTGTATCTACTAAATATCGAACCTCAAACTTCCTACTCAAACACTACATAACTTCTTTATTTTAGTTTAAAATTCTTATTAAATAACCCTCATCCTCTTTCTAAATTTTTTTATTATTTTAATTTTTGAATAAATAAAATGTTGGTTTATATTATTTATGTGCCTCCTTTTTATTTAGTTTTTGTAGTTTATTATAAAACTTTAAAACTCTTTTCTATATATTAAAAGAGAACTATGGGTAAATTGAGCTATTTTAATGGATGTCAAATTATAATTTTGCCCTTTATGTTGAAAAATTATAAAATTTTCATTCCCGCACTATTTTTGTAAAAAATATGTATGTTGTTAATTTTTGAGTAAATAAAATGTTGGTTTATATTATTACGTGACTCCCTTTTTTTTGCTAACTTACGTGACTCCTTCTTATTTAGTTTTTGTAGTTTGTTAGGAAATGAATAACATAAAGAGGGGGTAACATAAAGAGGGGGTGAATGTGTTTTACAGTTTTTAAACTTTTCTTGAATCTTTTATGGTTGAACAAAGTAAATTAAATCTTGTAGTGAAAGAGTGTTCATGCAGAAATTAAACTTGCAAAAATAAAGAACACAGATCTTCAAAACTCACTTAATTTTATATTAAAATTAAGAATGTTTTGCTACAAAATTTCTAGGCTCTTTGTTGATAAAGAGCTTAGCTTCTTCTTAAGAGTGTTACAAGATTTTCTATCTGAATTGTTACAACTACAAAAGACCAGTGTTAACTTTATAACTCAGTTAACTACAAGTTTACACAGTGTACAATAAGACATGCTAATAACCTTTACTAAACTATCACTTGTCATTTCCATATTAGGAAAAGTGAATCTTCTATTTCTAGCTTAACATATCTTTAGCATCCTGTGATTATCTTGATCTTCCTTTGCCAGTTAATCTTCACCATTGATCTTGCACATCCTTCAAGCTGCTTTTTGTAGACTTGTCAATCCAGCTGGTTGGATTATTTGTTGATTGTATATCTTGGATATTGAACTGGTCTGCATTTTGTACTTTGAGAATTTACCTTGAGATCTCCATTTGGTCTATAGAGAACTTAAGATCTCGATAAGTATATTGGCTTATCGAGATCTCTAATACTCCATAGTGAATTTGACTTATAGAGGTCTCTGAGTTCTCGAATGAGACTTTGGCTTGTCGAGATCTCTCAGCTTCATGTCTTTACTTTGACTTGTCGATAACTTAGAGTTCTCTAGTGAATTTTGACTTATCGATATCTCTGAGTACTCTAGTGGACTTTGACTTATCGATAACTCAGAGTTCTCTAATGAATGTAAACTTGTCGATGTAAGTCATATGTCATAGCCTATTTGTATATTCGAGGATTCAACTCAACTCAAATAAGAATGTAATAAGTAAATAGTGGATCGACCGTCAGAGAGATCTCGCAAAGTAATATCTGTCAAAGGATTCAGAGACAAGGTTCATCTACAGACTTGAGGAGTTAATTCACTGGAAGAAGTTCAAGAAGTTGATCATGCCTCAGTGATATAAATCAAGATCGTGGATTTAATCAAGTGACAGAGATCTCGTCAGAGTATCATTAATTACAAGGATTCAATCTGAAGAAAATCAGAGTATCAAAGTCAAGACATGAAGAAACGTCACGGAAGTTAGTCACTCATGAACCAGACAGTACATCGAGTGTCAACATTGAAGTGACGGAATTGATTCATAAGTCTCAGTGATTTTCAGAAGATTATCAGAAGATTGGATGCTGCTCAAGGTTAGTATTAATTCTCTATTAATTAATTAAGTCATATAATTTAATTAAGAAAATAAATTATATCTGCAAAGATTAATTTATTGATTAATTAAATTAATTGATTAATTAATTCAGAATTAATATTAAGGATTTTCAGGTTTTTAATTGGTTTAAAAATCTATTTAAATTGAAACAAGGCAAACTGATTGTATTAGTATGACAATCGGTATGACAATCAATAGTCATACCGAAAGTCATGCTAATTCATTTAATTGTCTTGTTAGAATTTTTATTAGATTAAAAATCTGTTATTAATCTTTGCAAGACAATCTGAATTGTACTTATGTGACAATCGGTATGACAATCAATTGTCATACCGAAAGTCATGCCAGTTCAAATAGATTGTCCTGCCGAAAGTCATGCTGGTTCAAATGATTGTCTTGCTAATTCAAAAGGATAGTCTCACCGATTGTCATGCAAGCTTACAGGATTGTCATTGCAGTTCATTTGCATTCGGCTGTTTACTTAAAAAGAAAAAGAAGCAGCAGAAGTTCATCTATCCATACACAAGTCAAAGAACAAACAGAGAGAAAAAGCAGCCAAATATTTCATCTTATCTGCTAATTCAAGATCACAATTTCTAGCTTGTAAAGTTAAATCCAATCAACTAGAAATCATTCTTTTGTTCGTGTGTATCAATCTAGCGGATCAAAATCCCTAGAACTTAATCTCAAATCGCGTTTAGCATTTGATTCTAATTATTGCAAAAATAGAAAAAGTTCATGTCGAATTTATTCTAGATTTGTGATAATTGATTTGAGATTAATACCTTGTAATCGATACCGTTGTTGTAACACCTTTCAAGTTTAATAATATTTTTATTTAACTTGAATTTTGTTTCACATTTTTTTTATTCCGCATTTAATTCGATTATTCGGTACTGTTTGTATTCAACCCCCCCTTCTACGAACACATTGGGACCCAACAATTGGTATCAGAGCCTTCTGATTAACGAACAAATCAAGATCCTAGACTTTTGTGATTTTTCAACTCCTTGAATTTTTATTTATTCAAAAATTCATAATGACTTCACATAAAGTTGGAACCGTTAAAATTCCACAATTTGATAAAGAGAATTATATCATGTGGAAGAAGAAGATGCTATTATTTTTACAAGTTGCAAATCCCAAATATTCAAACTTGTTAAAGAAGGGTATAAAAACTCCGATGGTTATTGAACCGGAGGTAATAATAGATGGTGTGGTGACTACTGAAGCTAGAACCTATCCAAAAGAGCCTGAAGATTTTACTCCTGCTGAGAAGGAAGAAGCCTCCTTGGATGCCAGCCTTCAATTAATATTAATTGATTCCCTTGATCCCTTGATGAACAGACATGTGATGAACTGTAAAAATTCCAAACACACGTGGGAAACTATTGAGGTGATTAATGAAGGCACAGAGGAAGTTAGGGAGAACAAGTTGGAAATCCTAACCTCTGAATATGAACATTTCAAATCAAATCCAGGAGAAGGAATTACTGAAGTGTTTGAGAGGTACAATGCGTTGATCAACAACCTGAACATCAATGGAAAGTATTATTCAATCAGGGAGGTCAACAAAAAGTTCCTTTTAACACTGCCAGCTCATCTTGAACATAGAATCACTGCCATTAGAGAAGCTAGAGATCTGAGTGAGATTTCTTTGGACAGGCTCTATGGAGTGTTAAAAACCTATGAGTTGGAGCAGATTCAACAGAAGGAAGTCTACGGGAAGGATAGAATGGTCAGCACATCTACTGCACTTGTAGCTAAAGGTCAACAACAACAACAATCTCAACAGTTAGAAAGAATGGTACAGTTTTCCAAGGGCGAGGAAAATGAGTTAGTAGCAGAATATGATCCTCCTACTACAAATCAATCAAGTGATGATTTTTATTCCTTGGAAGAGCTGGAGCAATTGGAAGATGAATCAATGGCCCAAATTGTCAAGAGATTCTCCCATGTCAGATTCAGGAGGAATCCCAAGCTTAAGTACAAGTCCAACTACAACAAATTCCAGAAAGGTGGATCTTCATCCTCTAACACCAGCAGTGGTGGGTACAAAACAGGGATGGTTGATCGAAGCACCATTAGATGCTATAACTGCAATGAGTTGGGACACTTTGCCACAGAATGTAGAAAGCCAAAGCAAGTAAGAAAGAACTCTGAAAGGGCTTATCTGGCAAAGGGAAGAAGCTGGGATGATACTGACAGTGAAGATGAAGATGAAGGAAATCTTGCTCTTATGGCTATTGATGGAAAAGCTTCATCGTCAAGAATAGAGGTAAAACTTTCTGATGCTGAAATGGTTTATCATCTAAGAGGTAACTTAGATTGTGCACGTCGTGATAATGAACTGTTAAGTTTACAGATCACAGACCTTGAGAAAGAGGTCAATGAATTAAGACTTGTGCACATTAATCAAGACAAATTAAAAGAACAGGTATCCTTTCTAGAGAATAGAGTTGACTGTTATAGAAAACTCGAAACTATTCTCAAAGACAAGATCACCGGTCTTGAGACTAAGGTTAGAGCCTACTTCAATTCTTGTTCGAAGGCTAAAGAGTTCTACAGTAAGCAAGCTGTTAATCAAACATCTGGAATAGGTTATGATTACAATGCTGCTATTGGAGAATTAGGCATAAACTCCCCTCCTCATGTATGTGCTAAAGGGAGGGAAGTACCACATGTGCTTAAGGGTGTTGATGAACCCCTCTATAAAGCATCAATTGCTGAACCATTTGATGCGACCTCTTCTGTTATTCAAGAAGAAATACGTGCTGAGGATCATGCTTATGAGAAGATTGTTTCCAAGTCAAGTGAGTCGAAAGTTCCAGTCAAAGTTGTGAAAGCAACTGAGACTAACTCAGACACACATGAGTTGGATAACAATAATGCCATGTCTACCATGCATAAATTGCCTGCTGTTAATCACTCTCATAAAGCATGTGGTATTGCTAATTGTATGTCTTGTGCTTTTAATATGATGTATGCTTATTTTAATGGTAAGCATGTGTCTAATGATAAGACTACTCCTCGTCAGCATGTGAATAACAAGAAGCATGATAGGTCTAAGACTGCTAGTCCTTCTAAGGCTAGAAAGGAGACAATTGTGCCTAAGCTTAAACAGAAATTTGTTAAGGCTGTTTTCAAGGTCAAATGTTCAGTCATTGAGAATGTTGAGACCATTAAAATTAAAAATGTTATTTTGTCTGACAAAGGTCAGTTCTACAAGTATGCCGGGCCCAACCAAGTTTGGGTTCCGAAGAAGGTCTAATCCATTTGAAGTGCAGGGTAGTATACAGGTGTAACCGGTAGTGTGGATTCTTGACAGTGGATCATCAAGACATATGACCGGAGATAGAGCCCTGCTATCAAATGTGGTTGAGAAAGCTGGCCCCATGGTTACCTTTGGAGATAACAGCAAAGGTTTATCTGAGGGATATGGCTGTTTGCAAGCTGGGAATGTTATCATTGTAATTTTGTATATTGTGCTAGGTTATTATCAGGAAGCAGTATCTAACATATAGCACCAGTGACGAGACTTGAGAATATTATGACATATCAGGCACCTGCTGCACATTACACTTGGAATTGTACTCTAGTAAGATGTGTACAAGTGTACTCCTGATTGGTGAGTTAAAAGAGGAAGTCAGTGCACCACAGTTCATGGACTTTGCAGCTGCAGATCTATTGGACTATGCAATCTCTTCTTCACAATCTCACTTCAGGTTGGTATGAACTAGTATACCGCTCAAGCAATCGTCAAGGACATGGTATGGCACTCTAACAGAAGTTGTAATCTTATATGAACTAGTAGAGTCGTCATAATTATACAACATAACAATTAGTATCTAAAGTACTTGACAAGTATCGGTCAATGATATCTTGTTAACATTATGTTGCAGATATTTGTAAGCTTTTGACATGAATGAGAATTACTTAGACTTTACCCTAAGTGATCAATGTTTTATCAAAAACTCATTCATATTGAAAAACAAAATCAAACTTCTTTCTACATTAGTGATTTTTTATTTCATGTAAAATCTTTTGAAATCACTATTGTAAATCATTTTCTCTCTATTACCATATGTTCTGTGTTACAGGTTCAGTCTCCAATGACTTTCTTTCATTGACAGTCATGAGGTTGAAAACCCACAACATCTATCCCAGACTGTAAAGACAAACACAAAAACAGAACCAACCAACACTCTCTTACCACTAAATGTAGTATGAATGAGCGTGAGGGAGATAGTGCCTAGTGCACCACATAAGGAAGGTTCTGTAGTCAACCCAGTAGCTCTGTCTCCTACATAGATGAGTAGTATTTAAACCGAGACAACTGCTAGCCCCCATACATCTTCTCAAAAAGATGTAATGGCTGAAAAGGCACAAAATCAGTTACTAGATTCATTCTCTCAACAGGGTGCATCTATTGAATTTTGCCTGTCGGCCAAGGTATCCAATGTAGTGTCACCACTTCAAACATAATCAATTCTTGATGCACAAGGAGAGGTTACACACACAAAGGATGAGTTGACGGAAACAAGAGTTTCGACCATTTTAAGGTCAGATTCAATTGTTCAAGGTTCGTTAGTGGACCAATTGCCTTTACAGGTGTTAGGAGAGGATACTGATCCAAAAGCCATATGTCAGTGGTCAGTATCTACCTCCCCAGGCTTAAATCCCCTGGATGCATCTGCGGATAGTGGATCTGACATAGGTGCAGATCGGCAACTTGTTGACAATGATTCAGATATTACCTGATAAGTCACAAGGAAATGTCTTCACAGACATTAGAAGGGAACTTTGATCTTTATGCTAAATTCGTTGGATCATTGTTTACCTTCCCAGAATTCAAATCTGGAACCCTAAAAGGGAAACTAGCAACTTGTAAATTATGACTCAGATTCATCTGACGAGTTTAACAAGGATGGGGATTTGTGAACTCCCATTGCACCACCTGTGACCTCCTTAAAGGATGGCTAAGGTGATTTTCCTTGCAGGTACAGCTGGATTATGGAGCTATGAGAGGAGTGATACACTTGTGAGAAAGAGTGTAAACACGAGTGGAGAGAAGAGTGAAACACATGTGAGGTACACTAAAACAGGATCACACACTCACAGTGAGGAAGAAAGAGAAACTACTTGTTATTTCTTTTCCAACCAAGTGAAATATGAGAACTCCTTCAGACGACGGCATACATTCCTTCTTTAAGGGGGAGATAGAAGCTTAAGTAATAGTTTGGAGGATTCCTCAACTAAGGGGGAGAAATAGCAGGGAGTAAGAAAAAGATCCTACTTGTACACTACACCACACCATTGTTGTTTGTAACTACGGATCCTATTGTACGGGAGAGGTGGTAAACACAAGGTGATTTCCTAGTAAGGGAAGAAGCTGTTAGGGGAGTACCATTGGTTTTTATCTGCGGATCCTATTGTACGGGAGAGGTGGTAAAACGAAGGTGATCTTCTTTAATCAGTTGATTCTCATAGGGGGAGAAGCAAGAGATATGGGCTTCTCAACAGGAAATGTGGTTGTACAAATGAAGATGGAACTACTTGAAGATATGTTCAGTCTAGAGGAACATCTACTTGGAATCTGGAAAATGTTAAATCTAGTCCAGAACTTTTCTACTATTTACTTTGCATGTATGTTTATATCTTTTTCTTATTTGTTAGTTAAGTTATCCTCTAGGTATTTGTGTGTTATTGTCTAACAAACAAATAGGGGGAGATTGTAAGTCATATGTCATAGCCTATTTGTATATTCGAGGATTCAACTCAACTCAAATAAGAATGTAATAAGTAAATAGTGGATCGACCGTCAGAGAGATCTCGCAAAGTAATATCTGTCAAAGGATTCAGAGACAAGGTTCATCTACAGACTTGAGGAGTTAATTCACTGGAAGAAGTTCAAGAAGTTGATCATGCCTCAGTGATATAAATCAAGATCGTGGATTTAATCAAGTGACAGAGATCTCGTCAGAGTATCATTAATTACAAGGATTCAATCTGAAGAAAATCAGAGTATCAAAGTCAAGACATGAAGAAACGTCACGGAAGTTAGTCACTCATGAACCAGACAGTACATCGAGTGTCAACATTGAAGTGACGGAATTGATTCATAAGTCTCAGTGATTTTCAGAAGATTATCAGAAGATTGGATGCTGCTCAAGGTTAGTATTAATTCTCTATTAATTAATTAAGTCATATAATTTAATTAAGAAAATAAATTATATCTGCAAAGATTAATTTATTGATTAATTAAATTAATTGATTAATTAATTCAGAATTAATATTAAGGATTTTCAGGTTTTTAATTGGTTTAAAAATCTATTTAAATTGAAACAAGGCAAACTGATTGTATTAGTATGACAATCGGTATGACAATCAATAGTCATACCGAAAGTCATGCTAATTCATTTAATTGTCTTGTTAGAATTTTTATTAGATTAAAAATCTGTTATTAATCTTTGCAAGACAATCTGAATTGTACTTATGTGACAATCGGTATGACAATCAATTGTCATACCGAAAGTCATGCCAGTTCAAATAGATTGTCCTGCCGAAAGTCATGCTGGTTCAAATGATTGTCTTGCTAA
The DNA here is from genome assembly GCF_009905375.1 of Apium graveolens. Classification (NCBI taxonomy): domain Eukaryota; kingdom Viridiplantae; phylum Streptophyta; class Magnoliopsida; order Apiales; family Apiaceae; genus Apium; species Apium graveolens. The sequence continues at coordinate 245,457,240 of NC_133649.1, read as the reverse complement.
TTCAAAAGGATAGTCTCACCGATTGTCATGCAAGCTTACAGGATTGTCATTGCAGTTCATTTGCATTCGGCTGTTTACTTAAAAAGAAAAAGAAGCAGCAGAAGTTCATCTATCCATACACAAGTCAAAGAACAAACAGAGAGAAAAAGCAGCCAAATATTTCATCTTATCTGCTAATTCAAGATCACAATTTCTAGCTTGTAAAGTTAAATCCAATCAACTAGAAATCATTCTTTTGTTCGTGTGTATCAATCTAGCGGATCAAAATCCCTAGAACTTAATCTCAAATCGCGTTTAGCATTTGATTCTAATTATTGCAAAAATAGAAAAAGTTCATGTCGAATTTATTCTAGATTTGTGATAATTGATTTGAGATTAATACCTTGTAATCGATACCGTTGTTGTAACACCTTTCAAGTTTAATAATATTTTTATTTAACTTGAATTTTGTTTCACATTTTTTTTATTCCGCATTTAATTCGATTATTCGGTACTGTTTGTATTCAACCCCCCCTTCTACAAACACATTGGGACCCAACAGTCGATAACTCTGAGTTCTCTAGTGAAGAAATGACTTGTCGATATCTCCAAAGCTCATGTCTTCAATTGACTTGTCGATATCTCTCTGAGTTCTCTAGTAGCTTTTGATAAGTGGCATTTTATACCACTTATAACGTCTTAAAATAGCTTAAATTGGTGTCTTGAAATCGAGTATTTTGTGTATTTGATGCGTTTTTCTAGTGTTTGTGCATTTCAGGGTATTAGTTACATTTCGGGGGAGTAATCATCAAGAATAAGTCTTGGCATGTGTTAAGCATTGCGAGAGTAAAGAAAGGGGCAGATTACAGCGAAGAAACGGAGCAAACTTAGGAAAATTCCAGTAGGGTCCTGAGCGCCCGCTCAGCTATGCTGAGCGGCCGCGCAGAAAGCTGAGCGCCCGCTCAGCTATGCTGAGCGGCCGCGCAGGGTCGGGAAATTTGATAATTTATTTTAGACTTCTACTTCTGTTTAGCTTCCAACTTCTATATAATCTGAGTTTTATGGGACTATTATATAAGTAGATTTAGAGACGTTTTCACGAGGTTGAATCGTGGTATTAAGCAAGGAGAAAAGGAGACAAGCAAGAAGACCGTGTTAGCACACCGCAACGAAGAGGAAGCATATTTTCTTGTGATTCTTATTTCGTTGTAACGTTGGATGCTAGTTTTCTTTGCTTTGACCCTATTACTCTTGTGACGTACTCTGGTTTAATATAATTAGTTTAGTTATTATTCTCTTATATTTGTTTATCATGTTTTCATATGAACCCATGATGACGATAAGTGCTATCATGGGCTAATCGTGATCATGGGGTCGTAACGGATTTACTATGGAATTCTTTAGTTAGTTGTTTAATACCTTAGTGTGTGATGATTGTATGATATCTAGTATTGGTTGTGCGTATTCGTCTTATGTGCGTCGCGAACATATAAGATAGGGTGTTAATCTCTTGTGAAGCGACAGTGGATCTCGAGATTTAGAACTTGCCATGCTAGCATAGGTTCATGTATGATGTGCATGATTAGTGGGTAACTCTAACCGTTTTATTCGCCCTGTGTAATCAAAAGGAATAACTTGTGCTTCAATCGTTATGTTGTCAATTTCTGTAGACATATAGGAACTCAACATAATTGATGCCTATTCAATTTCTATCTTAATTGTGGATGCTTGGTAGAATGGTATTAGTACAATGAAAGTTGGCTTTTATCAGTTTCGTGTTATTCGATTAATATCATCGATGTTGCATGCTAAGGGTAATAACAATAACTATTGAAGGAAGTAGTAATGAAGTTGTGATCTCATGAGTGTTTTAATATTGTTAATTCGAAGTGTTAATTAAGTGGTTAATTAAGTACTTAATTGTAGTTAATATTTAGTCAACAATTTTAATTGTTAGTGTCTTAATATTGAGAAGTAATCATACATTGGTGAGTGAGTATAACTGAACAGTAATTAGTCTGAGTCTCTGTGGGAACGAACTAGAAAGTATTCTATATTACTTGCGAACGCGTATACTTGCGTGTATTATTAGCGCGTGTTTTCGCACTAACAAGTTTTTGGCGCCGCTGCCAGGGACTCGGCGTATTTGTTTAGTTTATGTACTTACCATCATTGGTCGTTAGGACTCAGTGATTAAGACGTAATTGTTACTTATTGTTTCTGGTTGTGTTTCAGGTACTTTAGCGAGCTTTTATGCAAACTCGTTCTCGTACTCACAAGAGGACTTTAGATACAGCTGAGGAGACAGATGAAGTTCTTGATATTCCAGAGAAGATAGATTTTGAAGATTCGGATTCAGGAAGTGAGCAGAAAGAACCAGTAATCATGGGTGATTGTATTGTTCAGGCCGATCCCGCCCTTATGGATATTTCTCGGCCTAAAATTGATGACATTCAGTCGAGCATTCTTCATCCGGCTATTCAAGCTAACACCTTGAAATCAAGCCGGGCACTATTCAGATGGTGCAGAATTCTGTTTCTTTTGGAGGTGTTGCGACTGAAGACCCCAACATGCACATAAGGAATTTTGTCGAGATCTGCAGTACTTTCAAGTATAATGGCGTGACTGATGAGGTTATCAAGCTGAGGCTTTTCCCATTCTCACTGAGGGACAAAGCTAAGGACTGGTTACATTCTGAACCAGCTGGGTCCATCACTACTTGGCAAGATCTTGTGCAAAAGTTTCTGGTGAAGTTTTATCTGATGGCAAAGACTGCTGCTATGAGGAGTGCTCTTACTCAGTTTGCGCAGCAACCTACAGAATCTATGTGCGAAGCTTGGGAACGATACAAGGAAATGTTGAGAAAGTGTCCACATCATGGAATGCCCAATTGGATTGTGATCACTGGTTTCTATAATGGTTTGGGGGCCCAATCTCGGCCCATGTTCGATGCAGCAGCTGGAGGCGCCTTGTGGGCCAAAAGCTATATTGAGGCTTATAATCTTATCGAGACTATGGCTGCAAATGAGCACCAAAACCCAACTCAGAGGATGATGCCTGGGAAGGTAGCAGGTATTCTGGAAGTCGATGCAGCCACCGCTATTGCAGCGCAGCTCCAAGCGCTGTCGATGAAGGTTGATTCTCTAGCTACATATGGAGTTAATCAAATAGCTATGGTCTGTGAGCTTTTTGCAGGTTATGATGCTATGGATCAGTGTTCTCTTTTCAACGAATCTGTTCAGTATGTGAACAATTATCAGCGACAACAGCAGCCTGTGCCGGCTACTTATCATCCTAACAACAGAAATCATCCAAATTTCAGCTGGGGTAATAATCAGAATGCTATTCAGCCACCATATCAGCAAGGTGTGAGTAAACAGTTTAATCCACCTGGATTCCAGCAACCACAGCAGTATGCTCAAAGGCAATCATATCCTCAACAGGGAAGTGCAGCTGCACCTACTAGTGCTGATTTTGAGGAACTTAAGTTGTTATGCAAGAGTCAGGCGGTTTCTATCAAGACCTTGGAAAATCAAATCGGTCAAATAGCCAATGCAGTGCTCAATCGTCAACCTGGAACACTTCCCAGTGACACGGAAGTACCAGGCAGGAAGGAAGCTAAAGAGCAAGTCAAGGCTATTACCTTAAGGTCTGGGAAAGTTGCTGATGCTGAAAAGGCAAAAGAAGGAGAAGCTGAAGTTAGAGATGAAGAAGCTAAGCAAAAGGAGAAAGCGGCGGAACCAAGGAAGACTACTGTTGAACACACTCTGCCTGAGGGTAATATAGGGGAGAAACAGCTCTATCCTCCACCACCTTTCCCTAAGAGATTGCAGCAACAAAAGCTGGATAAGCAGTTCAGTAAGTTTCTGGAGGTGTTCAAGAAACTTCACATCAATATACCTTTCGCTGAGGCTCTGGAGCAAATGCCTAGTTATGCGAAGTTTATGAAGAGTATTCTTTCAAGGAAGGTGAAACTGGATGACCTTGAGACCGTTGCTCTAACGGAAGAATGCAGCATTGTTCTGCAGCAAAAGTTACCTCCAAAGCTTAAAGATCCAGGTAGCTTCACAATTCCTTGCACCATTGGCAAGTTATCGTTTGACAAGTGCCTTTGTGATTTGGGAGCAAGCATCAATATGATGCCGTTGTCGATCTTTAAAAAGTTAGATTTGCCTGATCCAAAACCCACCTACATGTCTCTACAACTGGCTGATCGCTCTATTACTTAACCAAGGGGCATAGTGGAGGATGTGCTAGTCAAGGCGGACAAGCTCTTTTTTCCTGCAGACTTTGTTATTCTGGATTTCGAGGAAGATAAGAAGATTCCCATAATCTTGGGAAGACCTTTCTTGGCCACTGGCCGTACCTTGATAGATGTGCAAAAAGGTGAACTTACTATGCGGGTGCAGGATCAGGATGTGACCTTCAATGTATTCAAAGCAATGAAATTCCCTACAGAATATGAGGAGTGCTTAAAAGTGGATGTGATTGATTCTGCGATTACTTCAGAACTCGATCATATGCTAATGTCTGATGCATTAGAAAAGGCCTTAGTGGGGGATTTTAACAGCGATGATGAAGATGGCAACGAGCAATTACAATATCTGAATGCTTCTCCCTGGAGGCGAAAGCTGGACATGCCGTTTGAATCTCTTGGTACTTCTGACCTCAAGAATGCTAAAGGAAAGCTCAAACCATCAATTGAGGAAGTACCTACCTTGGAGCTCAAGCCATTACCTGAACACTTGAGGTATGCTTTTTTAGGTGATGCATCTACTTTACCTGTCATTATTGCATCTGACCTTTCAGGTAGTGAGGAAGACAAGCTCTTAAGGATTTTGAGAGAATTCAAATCGGCTATTGGATGGACCATAGAAGACATCAAAGGGATCAGCCCTTCATATTGTATGCATAAGATTCTGCTAGAGGAGGGTAGTAAGCCAACTGTTGAGCAGCAGCGCAGATTTAATCCTATCATGAAGGAGGTGGTGAAGAAAGAAATTCTGAAATGGCTGGATGCAGACATCATTTATCCTATTTCTGACAGTTCTTGGGTGAGCCCCGTACAATGTGTACCTAAGAAAGGAGGTATCACTGTGGTAGCAAATGAAAAGAATGAGCTCATCCCCACGAGAACAGTTACAGGATGGAGAGTCTGCATGGATTACAGAAAGCTGAACAAAGCCACGAGGAAGGATCACTTCCCTCTTCCATTTATTGATCAGATGCTTGACAGGTTGGCTGGTCATGAGTATTATTGTCTTCTGGATGGCTACTCAGGGTATAATCAGATTTGTATTGCACCAGAGGATCAAGAAAAGACTACCTTCACTTATCCATTTGGCATGTTTGCTTTTCGCAGAGTTTCGTTTGGTTTATGTGGCGCACCGACCACTTTTCAGAGATGTATGATGGCTATATTCTCTGACATGATTGGAAATAATGTCGAGGTGTTCATGGACGATTTCTCCGTCTTTGGACATTCGTATGATGAATGTTTGAATAATCTTCGTGCCGTGCTCAAAAGATGTGTGGAAACTAATTTGGTGCTCAATTGGGAGAAATGTCATTTTATGGTGCGTGAAGGCATTATTCTTGGGCATAAGGTCTCTAGCAAGGGTCTTGAGGTGGATAAAGCCAAGGTGGGAGTCATTGAAAATCTTCCACCACCTATTTCTGTGAAAGGAATCCGTAGTTTTCTTGGTCATGCGGGTTTCTATCGGCGGTTCATCAAGGACTTTTCAAAGATATCTAAGCCATTGTGCAACTTGCTTGAGAAAGATGTGCCTTTCAAATTTGATGATGAATATTTGACGGCATTCGAGACTCTCAAGAAGAGTTTAATCACTGCACCAGTTATTACAGCACCGGATTGGACAGAGCCGTTTGAGATGATGTGTGATGCGAGTGATTATGCGGTAGGTGCAGTTCTTGGGCAGCGCAAGAATAATCTCTTTCATGTGGTCTACTATGCTAGTAAGACCTTAAATGGGGCCCAAATGAACTACACCACTACTGAGAAGGAGCTCTTGGCTATAGTCTTTGGTTTCAAGAAATTTCGATCTTATCTGTTTGGGACAAAAGTGACAGTATTCACTGATCATGCGGCCATTCGCTATTTGGTTGCCAAGAAGGATTCGAAGCCAAGACTCATTCATTGGGTGCTCTTACTTCAGGAATTTGAGTTAGAGATCAAGGATCGAAAAGATACTGAGAATCAAGTAGCTGACCATCTCTCTAGATTGGAGAATCCCGAGTCTACTTCATAAGATAAGACATTGATCAACGAATCTTTTCCGGATGAGCAGTTGTTCGCAGTTCAAATATGTTGTTTCTCTCTGTTTCTTTGCTATATCTAGCTGTTATCTCTCTCATATAACCAGAAAATACCAAAAACAGTTGCAAAACTAGTTCAGGAACCATCAATTCCGGACATATTGCATAACAAATCTCTTTACACCACTTGTACCATTAACCCTGAAGGAAAACTCAGTTTCTTTATTATCAAAATACTTTGGGGAATGTGTTCTGAGGTAGATTATTCCTATCAATCCAACTATGGCAAGTAAAGATCCCCTGAATTCAGCACTGATCTCCTCGGATATGTACATGTCAGGTACCTTTTTTTCACTTCTCATGACCATTACATCTACAAGACAAACACAACCACCATCAAAAATAGTTGTCTTTGTACCTTGATAGGGTGCAACAATTCAAGTCCACCAAGACTTTGAGGTTTTGCGACAATCTTTGGACATACAAACTTTGATGCGTACAAACCGCCCCAAGCTTGATTGTGGCCTGTAAAATCTTTATATAATTATTTAAATTTATTAATGTAACTGTAACAGAGAATTGAAAAGAAGTACGAGATATCCTATATAGTTGCAAAACTTCTTTTCGTCTCTTTACCCATGAGCAAACTAGCAAAGTCTACTAAGTTCAGTTGTGATTTATGGATATAGAAAGAGTACACAAGTTAATACAATGTTCACCAGTTCAAAAATAAGCATTGTTGATATTATAAAACATTGATCACAAATGAAACAACTTAATTATGCTAATTGGTTTTCATCAGAGTCCGTGGGATATAAACTTTGTAGCACAAATAAATTTGGATAATATAAATCTTCACCCTTAAATGCGCCTCTCCCAACCTAAAATTGAACTGGTAGTTTTCATGTAGTAGTTGTTAATGTTTTCCAGTTGCCTTTGTCCAGAATACAATATATTCAGAGTTGACTTGAGCTTCACTATGCCTTGAAAATCCTCCAAACCTTCGACTTCCTCTTCTCCACACAGGTCCTTCCCATTCACAATCACCATAGGAAACCTCACGTTGTCATTACCCACCAGCTCTTGAAGCTCTGTCAGATACTTTGGCTCTTTTGAACAGTTTCTCTCTTCAAATACAACATTTCCACCCATCAGAATCGTCTTCACCAACCCGTTAGCGCCTAGACCATTGTTATCAGTACTAGTTGTGTAAAGAATCACCTTGTCGTTAGTTGGACCATGTCTCAAAATGGATGATGAAGAACTGCCTTGTTAAACTGTACTTGTTGGTGTTGGGAGGCGGCATTCTGGGAACTTGGCAGCCAATTTTTCTTGAAACAATTTTACAGTGTTTTGGATGAATGAGCTTTGTAACCTGAACGTGATAAAATAACCAAAGAGACATATTAATATTGATACTCTGGCACATACTTATACGTTTATTGAATATATCAACATCAGCTGAGAAATAAGAAGCATTCATATGATCAAGAAATAGAAAAGGAAACCTCTGTGCATATATTGCGCATCACAGAATAATGTACGTTAGATACATTGCATATCATAGATAATTTGCATATTATAGAACAACGTACTAGATGTTTCACACTCGTATAGGAAACTAAAAGAAGTAACGGTAAACAAAACACAAAATCATCGAAAAATAAGGTAGGAAAATTTACCCCTGTACGTGGTCACCAAAAATATTACCAGCTTCAACCAGAGCGTCTCTCCATTTTTCCACTTTGTGGTTGTGCTTCACCCTATGCTTTTCAAGCGCCATGCCATAATTTCCGAGCTGGTATCTGATATCTCGAATTTCAACCTCATAAAATATGGGCATTAAAAAATATCTGGAATTCTTCTTGCGTTCAAGAATGAGGACAAGTTCATCAAGCCACCATGTAGAATATGTTATCAATCTTGTACGATAAAGACATTACTATATATATATATTGAATATATAACTAATTCACAAGAACATTGCTAATTCTTAAATCACATAAGCATATAAGAATTAACAATTAAATTAAGAGAAGAGTTTGAGAAAACAAACAGAGATTGGATTTAATCTCGAGTCCAGAAAACTGTCTCCTTAAAGCAGTTTCACCCCGCACCATCCGTGTTTAGCGACCTGCTTCCCAGGATAAAACGAGATACTAGTATAATCGATAGATCGAATATACTCTCAGCGAACTTGAACTGAGCCCGATAACTATCACTGAAATATTGGAAAAATTTAAGACTAAAGAGACCGAGAATGAAAGAGATGACTCTTATTTCCCCGACTTAATAAAACTGGTGCCCTAAGACTCTATTTATAAAGAGAGGCTTGAAAGGAATTTTTTTTCTTTTCGATGTGGTACATGGTATTTATAAGAAAAACTGAGGAATAGGTTTGTGCTACTCTCGATGTGGTACAAAACCACTTTTTCATATTAAACGGTAAAACTTTGGAACATCAGTTCTCATTCACCTTTTACTCATTTTGAGCGTGTTAATATGCATCGGAATCCCCTCGAAGAGGAGAATATGTTCCAATAAATACACACCACTAACACATAATGTGTCTCACTCATATAGAGTCTCAAAATGATTCACAACTTAGTCTAAAATACTAAGTTTGTCCAACAATCCCCCACAAATGAGATTGATGGTCCAGTAGCACGCACCACATAGACAGAAAGACGCGGAACTTGACTTGGTGATAGTTCCGGCGGTCAGATATAGCATACGATAGGTAGAGAATGCTCCTTGAACCTTCGCTCGAATAAGTATATCGACTTTACTAGTAGACAGTATGACGCGATGTCCTTGAACTGTTCGACCGTTTGTGTAAACGATGACATACTCATCACTGTATCTTTCCTGACTCATTAAGTTCTCATGATTATGTCCATTTTGGTCCTGGAACATCGTCCTGGTTCTGCAAGAGTTTCTAAAGAATTGTGCCTCGCAATTCTCCTTTGAAGCGGCCATACTTCTCTCTTACATAGGTGATCTTTATCTTATAGAGTAACCCGCGTTTACTCAACCGAATATTATGTATTCAAACTTGAAATCCTTGTATTCGTCAAAGATCATTAAAAGCATAAAACTTAACCTCGTACCTTACGGGTCTCACTGTTTCATCATCATAGAAATAGGCCAGGAGTTACCCCCACAGTGATTTGGTCATCATGATTTAGTTGTCCCATTGAACCAAGTTCTTGGGATCTCCAGTCAGCAAGGTTGGGTGTCCACCATGACGCCGTTAAGCAATAGGCAAGGCTCATTCCTCTCGATGATTTGACAACTATCTCTCGGTCTAACTAGATTCCCTTGTCTTAAACAGATTCGCTCAGTTTAACCATCTGGTTAGTGGATCCAAACATTATCATTTGACTTTACATAGTCAATCATGATAATTCTCGTTGAGAATAGTTGTTTAATGGTATTATGTCCTCATCATAGATGTGAGATATACCATTTCATACACAATAATGTGATCTCCCAATTTGCATATTGATTACATGATATATGCATATTGAAGACACATTTTCCTTGTCATTTAGGAATATCCTTACAAAGTGGCTACTCAGCCTTTTAACTGCATTTATTTTATGTACCCGACTCGTATTCCATCATGAATCGAGCTAAGTTTAGGATTTCCATGACACGACTGCTAAGTGTGAAATGTATTCTCGAATGACTTTTAAGTTCTTAAAGTCAAATATCTAATTTACATACTATATTCACATAGTGCAATTAGATATCTTTCGTATTGCAGTCCAAGCTCACGAGCACATATCATACACCTTAAATCTCATTGCAATCACTTCCAAGTGACCAATTTCCATTGTACTCGTGCATCTACCCAGTTTACCAACTGTGTAGCCTATGTCTAATTTTGTACAATTTTAAAAAGTACAACAGACTTGCAATCCTTCTTGAGAGATCCTTGTTCATCAACGCTTGGATAAATATAAATCCATTCCAGCTATGACAACTTTAGCTTCGTTGATCTCTTCAAAATTCACATCACCAACATGTGACATGTATCGTCTAAAACTTTTAAAGTCACGAAGATTGTAATCTTCAAATCAAAACTTTTCAATCTCATCAAGATTTTCAGAAATGACCCTCTTGTCATTACTTCTCGTAATGATCAGATCACTCACATGCAATCAATTATGACTTGCATATCATGTCTAAATAACACATGCACACTTGTCAATTCTCTGATTTTGAATCAGTTTGACATCTCATATTGACATATTTCACATTTATGAAATAACTTTACTAGTTATTACTTAAGGCTTCACTTGTTATTGATATTACCAGCTTTTAGCGTCCCAAAAACCAGCAATTTCAGTTTACATCATTACCGAGTTTAAGCGTCCTTAAACTGGCAATCCTTCACATAGCAACCAATTTTGAGCGTCCTCAAAATGGAAACCATGTCATTTATTTGAAGTCATTGCTTATCATAGCAATATCAAATTTAATATGCCATTATTTCGTGTCAATGTTGTTTCACTCAACATGATCACCGAAAATACAGATTTTCTACTCTTGCTTTATCTAGAGCAACCCTCGGGTTCAATATAATGCCTCCTAATTTGAGCCATGGTTTGCAGATATTGTAAACTATCTTGTCAGCAATATAATGCCTCCTAATTTGACCTCAGCTCAAAAGAAGTTTTTGCATGAGGTGAAGTGGTATATGTGGGATGAACCATATTTGTTTAGACAGGGAGCTGACCAGATCATCAGGAGATGTATCCCGTTCTGTGAGACGGAGGGGATATTACGAGACTACCACTCCACAGTTTATGGTGGACACTATGGTGGTGAGAAGACGGCAAGCTCGTACTCTACAAGCAGGTTTTTTCTGGCCTACTTTGTTTAAGGATGCTCACCAGTTTATTTTAAGGTGTGATCGTTGCCAAAGAGTGGGAAATTTGACGAGAAAGGATGAGATGCCGTTAAATGTGATGCTTGAAGTCGAGGTCTTTGATGTTTAGGGAATCGATTTCATGGGGCCTTTTGTCTCGTCCTACAATAATTAGTACATCTTGCTGGCAGTCGATTATGTCTCAAAATGGGTAGAAGTTAAAGCTCTACCGACAAATGATGCAAAGGCAGTGTTGAATTTTCTTCATAAGCAGATTTTCACAAGGTTTGGAACGCCTCGGGTAATCATAAGTGATGAAGGGTCGCATTTCTGCAACCGTAAGTTCACTTCTATGATGCAGCGTTATAATGTGAATCATCGAGTTGCTACTGCCTATCATCCGCAAACAAATGGTCAAGCGGAAGTGTCTAACAGAGAGATCAAGCGGATTCTAGAGAAGGTTGTTTGTCCGTCAAGGAAGGATTGGTCTTTAAAGCTCGATGAAGCTGTTTGGGCCTACAGAACAGCATACAAAACTCCACTTGGTATGTCCCCGTTTCAACTGGTGTATGGTAAGGGATGTCATTTACCTGCGGAGCTTGAGCATAAGGCCTATTGGGCGTTGAAAAAGTTGAACCTGGATTTAGATGCAGCTGGTAAGAAGAGAATGCTTCAGCTTAATGAACTTGATGAATTTCGACTTCAAGCGTACGAGAATAACAAAATGTACAAGGAAAAGGTGAAGACGTGGCACGATAGGAAGCTACATCCTAAGTCATTCGTGCCGGGGCAACAAGTTCTCTTATTCAATGCTCGTCTCCGACTTTTTCCTGGGAAGTTGAAATCAAGGTGGTCTGGACCTTTTATTGTCAAAACTGTGTTTCCACATGGAGCGGTGGAGATTTTTGAGAATGATCCGGACCAAGCATTCAAGGTTAATGGTCAGCGTTTGAAGTACTACTATTGGGACACGGCAAACCGAGAAGTAGTTAGTGCTATTTTATTGTCAACTTAAGGAAGATACGCAATGTCAAGCTAATGACGAAAAAGAAGCTCTGCGTGGGAGGCAACCCATGAATTGTTGTTACATGAACCCTTAGAAGTTAATAACCTATACAAAACCACAAAAAAATAAGAAAAACCGGGCTCGAATTTTTTTTTTCCAGAGACCCCCTGAGCGCCCGCTCAGCTCTGCTGAGCGACCGCTCAGGGGTCGACTGCCAGAATTTTTTTTAAGTTCATAAAAAATCAAAAAAATCAGAAAATCAAAAAAATGAAATACAACCCCATTACCCACGATTTCTTTTCCCATTAACCCATGATTTTATCCCTCAAACCCACTCCTAATCTAATTTTAACCTAATCCATACCCTATATATACATACACTTATTCCATACATCTCCCACACACCTTTTACACTCAAACTCTCTCCCAAACACAAAAACACTATTTTCAAGCACTTTTATTCAGATTCAATGTCACCCAAGAGAGCAAGGACTATTGATAGTAGCAGCACGATCCCTATTGCTGATTCATCGAGGGGAACTGCTGCGAGGCCTCGGTTGAATGACAGAGCTGCGGAGGAGGAATACACTAGGCTTTTGGGGAAGCCGATTCTGAAGGAGAGGGGGTTTTTACCATCAGGGAGGGATGGTGAGTTGCTACCGATGATTGCTGAGAAGGGGTGGATAGCTTTCTGTGAGTCACCTGAAGCAGTACCGATGAGCGTGGTTCGCGAGTTCTATGCGAACGCGAAGGCTGAGAAGAATGGGTTTTCTGTGGTCCGAGGGCTGACGGTTGATTATCACCCAGTGGCGATTCGCCGTGTGATTGGGCAGCGAGAAAGGAAGCCCGAGGAGGAGAACTGGAATGAGAAGACTGCTGAGGATTTCGACTTGGATTTGATTTGTGCTACTCTCTGTAGGCCGGACACAGTTTGGACCTTCAAAACAGGAACTAATGAGTATCTTCACTTTCCGGCGATCGCTATGAACAGGTATGCCCGTGCATGGAATGCGTTTATTTGTGCTAATATTCTGCCTTTTTCGCATGCACATGAGGTCACAGTTGAGAGAGCACAGTTGTTGTGGGGAATTTTGAATGAGGAGTACTATGTGGACCTTGGTGAGTTTATCTACCAAGGAATTCTGAAGTTTTTGAGGGGAGCTAAGCACATGAACATCCCTTATGCATCCACAGTCACGAAGCTTTGCCGAGCAGTGGGAGTGAACTGGCCGTCTCATGAGCAGTTGCAGTTGTCGGCCGCTCCGATTGATTCTGAGACTCTGAATGGGATGCAGAAGTGGACCAGGTGGTGAGCCCGAGGAGCATGGGCTGGGTTATCGTCTTCCAGGGGGCGTCCAGCATGAGGTGCTACTATGGCTAGGCCTAGGCGTGATGATGATGGTTCTTCGAGAGCTCTGGAGGGTGGTGGGATGGCTGACGCCCAGTATAGGAAGTTGTCACGGACGGATGGATGCCATGTACGAGACACAGAGCAGGTTTGCTCAGGAGCTCACCCTTGCGTTAGGGACTGCTTTTCGGGGCCTTGGAGCTGACATCCAGTGGCCAGTTTTTGGTGAGGACTCTGCATACCCGCCGCCTGATACTCCACCCACTGAGGGTGATGATGATGATGACTCCAAGTAGGTATACCCTGTGTTCCTTTCTACTACCTTCACTGGGGACAGTGAAGATTTTAAGTTTGGGGGTGGTAGTTAAGGAATATTTTGTGTGTGTGTATATAGCTGCATATTCATGGTAGTTTAGTTCATATAGTTGCATAATTTTTGTCATATAGTTTTTTTTTATTTATAGCTTTATTTATTTATCATGTCATGTAGCTCATGCATATGCCATGATCCCTTTTGCGATGATTTACCGACTGAATTGTGATATTAATACAAGTGTAGTGATAGCATTAAAGTGATGTTGAGTCGTGTAGGTTGATATGCATGCTAGAAACACTTGTATTTTCACTAAGTCTTAGAGAATGCGTAAGGACTAGATTGTTGTTATGATCTGATTGCTTTCGAGGTTAATCTATTTATTATGCTTAGAATTTGATAATAGGTTCTTAGTGATAAAGGCATGAAGAAGGAAAAAATGGAATTTGTTGCTAGTTGTGGCTAGGCGTCAAATGGCTAGTAGCCGGCTCGCATGTTATGCGAGTAGTCTAGGGTTGAGCAAGATGGAGCGAAACGCACTTGCTCAGAAATTTTGAAAAAAAAAGAAAAAAAAATATAGAAAAGAAAGAGAAAAAGAAAAAAAAAGAAAAAAAAGTATGTGTTTATGCATAATTGATCATGAGTGGGCTCTTTGGTATTCGAGTTATTAAGTTCTTAGGGGACTTTGTGCCTAGTGACCTAAGGCTTTTAGAGTCTGGGATCCGCTAACCTAACGCTCGCTACATGGATGCCATTGTATAAGTCTTTTGTGGACCTCACTCATTGCACGGTCAAATAAGCATTTGTTGTTATAAATAAAAGCATGATTCCGTAATAAGCTCCAGGATTCTTGAAGTGTTATAAGTCACTTTGTGCCTAGAATTTTTATTCACAGTGATTTGCTTGACTTGTGAGTGGTGATGAAAGATCTTGTCTGGTTTCTGTATCTGACCAAATTTCTTCTGAATTTCTTCATCTATTTTCCTCCACTTGTCATCCAATTCCTTTTCAACAGCTGTAACATCAAGCTCCTTGAGATTTGACTTAGATTCCAGCTTAGCAGCTGTTATTTGGATCAGATTAATGTTGTCCAATACCGGTGGCTTTGGTAATGTAATTTCTGGAACTATTACTTGGCTGATTTGAATATTTAACACATGCTCCCCCTCACTAGTTTCCCCTCCTTGACTAACTGGGATGGTTGAATCTTTATCCCCCTTTTTGTTATCATCAAGTAGAGTGGAGGTAGAAGTTTGTGCAGCCACCAGCTTTTGAAGAAACTGAGCTTGCTGTGCTTGATGTAGATGAATAGCTGTGAGAGAGGCTTATACTGCTTTCAGTCTTGTGTCCAAGGAATCCACTTAGTTGCAATATTAGAATTCTTCCTCAACTATTTGTTGATGTCAAGCACTGTTGTATCTGGAAATTTAGCATCCAATATTTCAGAGACATCCTTCTTGACTTGGTCAATCTCTGTTCTGATTGAAGTGACATCTTGATTGTGTTGAAAAGCTTGAATTTTATATAGTTGTAGAGAGTTGAGGTGTGCTTGTAGAAGCTTCTTGGTGCTAGCATTAGTGGTGGCTTGAAGAGCAGTGTGTGTCTGTTGGATGATGTGAAAAAGAGTTATCTTGAAGTAGTTGCTCATCACACTCTTTAGAAAACACCCAAGGTGGAATGTTTGATCTAGAGCTAGGGCCTGCTTCTCCCCTATGTCCATGAACTCTTCTTCATCACCATCTTCATCTCTAAAGAACTCTTCAGACTCACCAGTTCCATAGTCAACATCATCACCAGCTTTAAGTGGCATGGCTGTGATGGCATCCTTTACTCCTTGCATTGACGCAAGTTGTATGCACCAAGTTAAGCATCTTTTCTACAGCCACATTGTCCTGTTCAGCTAAAACTTGATATGCTGACACATGGTGAGTAAATGCCTCAGCCTCAAAAGAAACAGAGTCTAAAATAGCTTGATATTTTTGCTGAATTAGCCGTCTCTTGTCAGCCTCATTGACATCCATTAACTCACTTACAATGGGCTCTTCCCTTTCAGTTGTACCTGCTTTTCTCTCATTTTTTCTCTGTTCTTGCATCAAGGGCTCCCCTTGGCTCACCACCCTCACCTTCACCTACTAAGGTGGAACTCCCCTCACTTATTTTTGTCAGGCTGGAAGAAATAACCTGCATTTGTTCACTCTTTTTCTCTCCTTTTGCCTGAGTATAACTCATCCTCTCACTCATTTCACTTCCTTCCCTCAGTCCTAAGAGTGATTGTACAACTACTAACTCGTCTACACTTGTAACAATTGTTGAAATTTCAGTATACGTACTGAGTACCGACAAATGAGAAACATCCTTCGGGGTAGTAGTTAGGATAATCGAAGGATGACTGCTATTAGGCACATCCATCGGGATACAATCACTAACCGATAGATGAACAATATCCACCGGAATAGAAGAAATGATAGAGTTTGGAGTGGAAATTATTGTAGACTATGTGCAGATTGATGATAATTTGGGCACAGATATCTCAACAATTCCTGAAAGAATTGGCAAGTGAGCCAACAAATCATCTAAAAGATGATACTAACTTATACTAGATTTTGGCTTCTCCAACAAAGTTAAAGAAGGAGAATCAGGGATTGATGTATTGATCATATCCACATCCAGAGAATTTGTGGGAGAGTTTGGTGTTTGAGGTGCTTCTATAATTAAATATTTTGGCTGTGACTCCACATTTATTGGAGCCACATCAATCTGATTTGAGATGGTGTAGTGACTGAGTCTTTAGCTTCAGTTTGCACTGTGTGTGTTCCCTGTGCATCCCCAATGGTTTTGGATCTCTTCTTTCTGGCATAAGTTTGGGGTGAGCTTGTGTCCCTTACCATCTTGGCCTGTGCTCCTGGTTGGGAGCTTGTTTCAATAGGAACATCCTTTTGGGAGGATGAAACTAGAGTTGTGCTTATTTCCTTATTAATCACCATATTTTGTTGGGAAGCTGTGGTGTGGATAGGCTTGGGTCCACTTACCTCTCCATCCTTATTCTTGGGGTTTCTTTGATGTTCACCTTGTCCCTCACCTACCTTACCACCCTTCATACTCCTCTCTTTAGTTTTGGTAGATTTTGCAACTGGTTTCTTTTGAGAGAAACCAGAGAGGGTTTTCTTTGTTTTGGATTTGGAAATTTTTGTTTTGGTGGCTTGGGTAGACATCTGTTGGGTCATTGACACATATGCCATAGCCACACTCAAAGGCAAAGAAATTTTGGAGGTAGACATAGTAGAGACAATGGTGCTTACCTTACTTACCTGAGGGCCCTTCATGATTGGAAAATAGAAGAGGGGCACCTCATTGTGATGACTTGCTCTGTTAAGATCTGCAATCACTCTTCTTTCTTGAACCCAACAATCCAGTTTGTTGGTTGGGTTCTCAATAACAATATCCTCAACAAGATGGTTAACAAGAATCATAAAGAATCTAGCATAATAGACATTTTTACTTCTCTTTTTAATTTCCCCTAACTTGTAACCTAACTCAAACATGATCATATCACTGATATTATAGAACTTATCAGTAACTAGCATATAAAGCATGTTGAGCATGGCAGTGTTGATAGAATTAAAATTACTTATCTTACCAGAACACACCTTGGTAACTACATCACACAAATAACTCCACTATTTTCTAAGACCTAGCCTTCTAATCTCACTTAACTTAGTGGTAGGAAGAGCATAGCCAATAGAATTAAGCATGGTAACTAAGTTAGCATCTATGTGTGGTTCAGTAGTAGTGTTATTAGGAATCTTAAAGCATGTTTGAATTGTATCACTGTTAATGAAGAATTGCTTACCTTTAAGAATAAAGTTATGGTTTTGTCAGTAGACTGGTACACAACAGTTGTCCATATCTCCTCCACAACTTCACAGTAGATTGTGGGTGATTCCAGCATGGCATAACTGAGTTTGTATCCTTTAACAAAGTCCATCATTTTGTGAAACTCTTCAGATGCAGGAATTTCTTTGTTCACAAGTGCAGTGAAGTTGTTCTTCTCATAGATGAACCCTGACTGAGACATGATTTTGACTACTGGTGCCATTGTTAAAGTGAGGAAATTTGCAATGAGAGAGAGGATTTTGCTTTGAGGAAGAAGGTAGCAGTTAGTTGCAATTGAGAATGATAAAAGTTAAAAATAAACTAGAAGTAAGGCTTTTATGTATTCTCGGATTAAGAAGGAATAAAACCAAAAGTTAAAAATTAAAGACCCAATTAAAATTGCCCAAAACAGCCGTTTAGAAATAAAATAAACTGTCAAAATTCTGTCAATTATCTTTCGTGACATACTTACAGACTGTAAGTATATCCGATGGATACTGTTCAGTACTTTTAACGGCTAGGATGTATTCGACAGATGAGAATAAAGCAATTATCCGTTGGGTATAAAATAATCCAGAAAAGTAATTGATTTTTATTAAGCTATTCTATTTCGACGGATGATCAAACTCGATGATAATGAACATCCGTTGAGATGTAAATTTTGACTTAACCAGAATTTCATCTAAAACAGAAAAATCAATTAAGTTTCTGGCTGCATTACAACTTGCAAAATTATCAGAAATAATTTAAGAATAATTTAGCAGACCTAACTCACTTACAAACCTAGTAAATGTGGATTCATCAAGTGGCTTGGTAAAGATATTTGCAAGCTGCTTTTCACTTGGAACAAAATGAAGTTCCACAGTACCATTCATCACATGCTCCCTAATGAAGTGGTACTTGATGTCTATGTGCTTTGTTCTTGAATGTTGTACTGGATTTTCAGTGATGGCAATTGCACTTGTGTTATCACAGAAAATAGGAATTCTGTCCACTTGTAGACCATAGTCTAACATTTGGTTTTTCATCCATAAAATATGTGCACAGCAACTACCAGCAATAATATATTCAGCTTCAGCTGTAGAAGTAGAAACTAAATTTTGCTTTTTACTTAACCAGGATACTAGCTTGTTTCCTAGAAATTGACAGGTTCCTGTTGTACTTTCTCTATCAATTTTACAACATGCATAATCTGCATCTGAATAACCAGTTAGATCAAAACCAGAATCTCTAGGGTACCAAATGCCAAGTTTTGGTGTTCCCTTGAGATATCTGAAAATTCTTTTAATAGCTATTAAGTGAGATTCTCTAGGATCAGCCTGAAATCTAGCACAGAGATAAGTAGCAAACAATATATCTGACCTAATAGCTGTTAAGTACAGAAGTGAGCCAACCATGCCTTTATAGCTTGAAATATCCACAGACTTTTCAGTAGTGTTTAATTCAAGTTTAGTTGCATTGGCCATGGGAGTTTTTACAGATGTGCAATCCATTAGGTCAAACTTCTTTAAAATATCATAAATATATTTGGTTTGACTAATGAATATTCCATCACTAACTTGCTTAATTTGTAAACCAAGAAAGTAAGTTAGTTCTCCCATCATGCTCATTTCATACTTACTTTGCATTAATTTGGCAAACTTTTTGCAAAGTTTTTCATTTGTAGAGCCAAATATAATATCATCCACATAAATTTGAACAAGTATACTAGAGCCATTAACATTTCTAAAGAATAAAGTTTTGTCAACAGTACCTCTTGTAAAGTGATTTTCTAAGAGAAACTTTGACAAAGTATCATAACAGGCTCTAGGTGCTTGCTTCAATCCATAAAGTGCTTTCAAAAGATAGTAGACATATTTTGGAAAGTTTGGATCTTCAAAACCAGGAGGCTGACTGGCATAGACTTCCTCCTCCAAATCTCCATTCAGAAAGGCACTTTTGACATCCATTTGATAGACTTTGAAATTGGCATGGGCTGCATAGGCTAAGAAAATTTTGATGGCTTCAAGTCTTGCAACAGGAGAAAAAGTTTCATCAAAATCTATTCCTTCTTGTTGACAGTAGCCCTTAGCAATCAATCGAGTTTTGTTCCTGACAACTATGTCATTTTCATCCATCTTGTTTCTGAATACCCACTTGGTGTCAATTGGATTCTTTCCTTTAGTCTTGGGTACCAGCTTCCATACCTTATTCTTTTCAAATTGGTTTAGCTCTTCTTGCATAGCTAAAACCCGATCAAGATCCAACATAGCTTCTTCTACCTTCTTTGGTTCTTCCTTAGAAAGAAAGTTGCTATACAGAAATTCTTCTTGAGTTGCTTTCCTTGTTTGAACTCTAGAAGATGCATCACCAATAATGAGCTCAAATGGGTGATATCTAGTCCATTTTCTCTGTTTTGGTAGGTTATCTCTAGATGAAGAGGCCTCATTGTTGTCTTGATGTGTGACTGAGTTTTGATTATAAGAAACTCCCCTGGGTTTATGGATCTTTGACTTAAAGATGGAGTTCTTTCTGTAAGTGATCTGTTTTGACTCTCAGCTTCTCTCATTGTTCCGAAGGATGATGCACTTTGTGTCTCGACGGATGAAGCTGATTGTCTACCGTCGGATGAAGCATTATGTAACTCGACAGATGTTGAATTATGTGCTTCATTTGTTGTAGATTTTTTTGCATTATCCTTAGCCACTATTTCTTGATCACTTTCATCATCACTGTCATCACTAACCATCTCAACATTATCAAATTTGAGGCTTTCATGGAAATCTCCATCTTGCAGTCCTTGAATCTTTTTATCATCAAACACAACATGTACAGATTCCATGACAATGTTGGTTCTTTGATTGTAGACTCTGTATGCTTTTCCCATAGCATATCCAACAAAAATTCCTTCATCTTCTTTGGCATCAAACTTTCCATGTTGATCAGTTTGATTCCTTAAGATATAGCATTTGCAGCCAAAGACATGTAAGAAATTTAGAGTTGGCTTCCTATTATTAAACAATTGGTAGGGTGTCATGCATTTTGCTTGATTAACCAAAGAAATATTCTGAGTGTAGCATGCAGTATTCACAGCTTCAGCCCAAAAATATGTTGGTAACTTTGATTCTTCTAGCATTGTTCTTGCAGCTTCAATAAGATATCTGTTTTTCCTTCTCTTCACCAAATGATCTCATCACAGAATTCTTGAACTCAGTTCCATTGTCACTCCTGATTCTTCTAACCTTGAAATCAGGATGATTATTGACTTGTCTTATGTGATTGATGATGATTTCAGTAGCCTCATCTTTAGACTTTAGGAAATATGTCCAAGAGAACTTTGAGAAATCATCTACAATTACTAGGCAAAATCTTTTCCTTGAGATGGACAACACATTGACTGGTCCAAATAGATCCATATGCTTTCCTTTCTGGAAGACATCACACAATCCATCCTTAGTAAACTCCACTTGAGGAATACCTCTAACCAATTCTTTCTTGACTAACTCATTCATGGTCTTGAAGTTTAGATGGGACAGCTTCTTGTGCCATAGCCAACTTTCATCTTGACTTGCTTTACTGAGAAGACAAGTTACTGATTCTGCATTTAATGAGTTGAAATCAGCTAGGTACACATTTCCTTTTCTCACTCCAGTGAGAACCACTTTGTTGCTCTTCTTGTTGGTCACAACACAGGCTTCAGAATTGAAAGTGACTGAGTTGCCCTTATCACAAATCTGGCTGATACTCAACAAATTATGCTTGAGTCCATCCACTAGGGCAATTTATTCAATGATGACATTATCCTTTGAAATTAAGCCATATCCCACAGTATAACCCTTGCTGTCATCTCCAAAAGTGATACTTGGGCCAGCTCTTTCCTTGAACTCAGTGAGAAGGGTAGAATCTCCAGTCATGTGCCTTGAGCAACCACTGTCTAGATACCAAAGATTCTTTCTGTTTCCCTGATTGCTTGATGAACTGGTCTCTGTTTCATCTGATTTGGCCATTAGGGCTAGATTGACATAGCTTGTTTCTTCATCTTCATCCAATTTATCTGCAGTCCAGTCATTCTCCTGTGTGATGAAAACCCTTTCCTTTTGCTTGAGCAACTCAAAGTATTTCTGCTTATAATCAACAGGTTCAAACTTCTTTTTGCTGGAATCAGACTTTCTACACTCACTAGCAAAATGACCTACCAAGCCACATTTGAAACACTTGAATTTTGACTTATCAACCATGTTTCTGTTTGGCTTGACTGCTCCAAAATTCTTTTTGAATTTGAGCTTGGCAAATATCCTAGATAAGAATGCTAGATGCTCATCAATATCAACCATGTCATCTTGGCTCAACTGATCTTCATTTTCAGCTATCAGCCCTTTACCCTTCCTTTCACAGACCTTTGATGTAAACTCAACAGCTTCCACCTTCATTTCTTTCTCTCTTTCCAACTCAACAACATGTGCAATGGATCCTCCCTTCTTCCTTCCTTTCTCCATCCTTTCATCTTGCTCTATTTCAAGCTCATAGGTTTTCAGGATGCCATACAGTCTCTCCAAGGTGAACTCCTTATAATCTTGTGAATTTCTCAATGAAACTGTCATTGGCTTCCACTCCTTTGGGAGAGATCTAAGGAACTTGAGGTTAGAATCTTTTGTTTGATAGACCCTTCCATGCAGTTTTAGAGCATTCAGTAGTTTTTGAAACCTACTAAAAATATCAGTGAGTGACTCACTTTCTTCACAGTGAAAATGCTCATATTGCTGAATCAAGAGTTGCATTTTGTTCTCCCTTACTTGCTCAGTACCATCACAAATAATCTGTATTGTGTCCCAAACCTCTTTGTCTGTTTTATAGTTAATGATGTTGTCAAACATATCACCATCAACACCATTGAACAGTATGTTCATGGCCTTCTTTTCTTTCCTGACTTGTTCAATTTCTGGATCAGATCATTCATGCCTAGGTTTTGGAACTGATGGTTCATTCCCTATAGCAGCTCTCATATGGACATTAGGGCCCCTTTCAATGCAGTCCACATAAGCTTCATCTTGAGAAATAAGATGTAGGTGCATCTTCACCTTCCAGTGGCGATAGTTGTCTTTGTTCAGAAATGGAATTTTAACTCCAACATCCTTTTTGTTCATCTTGTTGATTGTTGTGATCTTTACACTCTTTGTACTTCAAGAGCTTGCTCTGATACCAATTGTTATTCCCTAACAATACAATAAGAATTACAGAAGAAGGGTTGAATGTAATTCTGGCTTCTTTTTTAGATTTTAAAAATGTTCTAACTCAATATATATAACAGTGTTTGATTTGCAGTAATGTGGAATGAAAGAATAATAGAAATCAAAACACTAAGTAATAAAACACAAGCTTTAAAACTTTCTGGTGGATTTGAAAGTATCCACCAGATATATATATATATATATATATCACATAGAGAACTCTGTGATGCTTTGAATAGCACACAGCTGCTTTACAAGTGAACAAACAAACTACAGAGAAATTCTTGACAAGTACAGCTTTTTCTATCTCTCTGCAAAATGTGCTTGCTTGGTTAATTATTTTACTTGCTACACTTGTTTTATATATCACCAAGTTACATGACAGTAAGACAAGATAATAAAACAAAATAAATCTAGTCTAATATCATGCTTCTACATTACTCTGTCCAGCATCTTTGAATATCTTCACATTTGCATGAAAATGGTCATGCTTCTTTGTTCTCAAAATCCTGCATAACAGGCTGCCACATTCCTTTTACAAACACCCGACATGTAATAACTCGAATTTTTGAGACCTTATAAAAACGTTTAATGAATAGTAACCCTGAAGGCGGGGAAAAACTTTTTATCCCACACTATATTGTGCATGGGAAAATGAGTTTCAAAGTTGATATTATGATTATACGTACCAAATGAGTGTATGTAAACGCTATTAGTTTTTGAAGAAAACGAACTTTGAAAAACGATCATATTTACGAATCATCGAGGATTAATAGAATCACAATATAAATACGAATTTAAAACCCTACGGATTTATATCCAAGAACGATACTTCAAAACATAAGGAATAAATACGAAAGGATTTACGTCGCGAACCGTTTACGAGAAATTATTATGAAAACGTTTAAGCGACCGAACGAACACATAAACGATTAAATAAACGTATCGCACTAACTAACCATGGTAGAAAAGTAACCATGGTTAATTTATCAAATATTAAGCTAAAGAAGTAGGATGATCATCTAAGGACTAGGAGAATAGTAAAGCTATTGGCTAAACTAATTAGTTTAGCTTGTAATCTAGAAAGGCTAGCTAGTATTATCCAAAGATTTGCCAAAATAAATCTATCCTAGGACTTATACTAGAGAATAAACAAGATATCACAAGAATTATTGCAAGAAGCAACCAAGAAGCCAACACAATTTCTCTCCCTCTCTCCCGAGAACATCACATTCGGCCCTTTCTAAAAAAACAAGGAAATCAAATTCGAATCACCAAGCTCTAACCATGGAAAAATTCTCCCATTAATTCTCAAGATTCATACCTCCTAAACTAAGGTAAGATAAATCTTTAAGCTCTTTTTATCAAGGTTTGATGAGTGAATTAAATTCAAGAAAGATGATAGTGAATAGTATGAATAGTAACTTTTATTTGGTTTCTTGATTTTAATGGTTGTTTCAGGTTCCAAAAACCCTACCAAGCACTCCCAATACTTCACTATCATCAAGAACACATCTCAATCTCTCAAGAAAGGTATAAATATTTTACCCATCCTTACTTAAGATTTAAGGTATAATTACGAACTTTGAAAATAAAAAGGATCGACTTAAATATGTTCCTAATTCATGTAATTTTTACAGAGATTATTAAATTGAGTTCCTTAACTGCCATAAAAATTTCAAGTGAAAATGATGATTTTTCAATTTTATAAAAATATCAGAGCCGAGACCGCGCGATTAGAAAACCGTAGAATCCATAAGCGGAGCCGACGATGAAAATGAAAACGGACTTAAGATACTTTGAAAATGAAAACGAACAAAGATTACGAACTTTGAAAATAAAAAGGATCGACTTAAATATGTTCCTAATTCATGTAATTTTACAGAGATTATTAAATTGAGTTCCTTAACTGCCATAAAAATTTCAAGTGAAAATGATGATTTTTCAATTTTATAAAAATATCGGAGCCGAGACCGCGCGATTAGAAAACCGTAGAATCCATAAGCGGAGCCGACGATGAAAATGAAAACAGACTTAAGATACTTTGAAAAAGGAAACGACCACAATGTGAATAAGGACTTAAAGAAATGATAAAGGTAATATAAGTTGAGAGGGTGCGTAATAAGTAGCACATGAGTGTGAGTCACCGTAAATTAGAACGGGACCTAACGAAATGAATTGTGTTTATGGTTATAGATTTCCGAGCGGAACCTAGAGCATCCTCCACCTCGAGATACCCAGGCAAGTTTACGAACCCAACTACCATTTACTGTTGTGTTGTGAAAGGATTGTTTTATTATCATTGCATAAATACCATGCTTGCCATGATACTTAGTATTGAGTTTCGCATAATGTAGCAATGTTGTACAATAAGTATATTTTTACAAACTCGTTCTCGTCCAACTCACCGGGAGTCGGTCGGGATTTTAAAATAAAAATCCGGGAATCATTCCGGTGATATTTATAGGACGATTAAAGTCCATAGTAGTTAAGTATTAACGGACTCAACGTCCACTTACGAAATATTAAATACCTCGAACTTTTATTAAAACGATTTCCAAAGATTGTATCCCCTCAACTATATTTTATTGTTCGAATAATAGTAATTAACTATTCATTTATTAAGGAAGAATTATTCTCCAACGATTATTTATTTCAAACCCGATTAAATATTAAAGGTTATTAAATTACTTAAACATAAAGTACTTGAGGAATATTATCTCAATATTCTTTTAAAAGCATAATTATTCGAGGTTTAATTATTTAAAGATTGATATTTAATTATTAATTATTATTAAATGATTTATTTATGATTTAAAAATCGTAAAACCCGATCTATAATACTTTCTAATTTTCGGAAAATCATTCAAATAATTTCAGATCGTCGAAGAATATTATCTCGACTTATTTTAAATATTTTGAATATAGTTTCAAAAGAAACTCCCCCTTATTTAATTATCTGTTGACAACGGTCAACTCACATCCTTAGTACTTCCTCCGAAAAATTCGGAAATATGTATACATATAGAAAATTGTATCATATATACGCTAATAAAACAAGCTGTTTCTATCATCAAGCAAAACGCTTGGGGGAACTTCGATGTGGTTCGAGTTCTCAAGATATGATAGAATTCTGTTAAAGGACAAGGGAAGGGTAGACTCGAGTACTATGTGTGCTAGGTGGACTACCAAAGGTACCGCAGGCGAAGGTACTCTGTGTACTCAGGAACTTGTGAAGTATGTGTATACCCAAAAATGGGACACGTAGCCCGAATGCGGCAAGGGTGATAACCGGGATACAAAGGTATCGTCCTTCTACTAGTAGAAAAGGTTACAATTTTTCCCGTAGTACGACTGATCATCGTACGCGGCGGCTCCAATTAACGTCCTACTATTTTTCCAACTGAAATTGTAATGCTTTACCATAACCCGAGCTTAGTGTTGGGTTTATCATTAAGGTATTTGCAGGAATAAATCCACTAAAGAATTATTTTTAAAAGAAGGCGTGTATCACCAATGAAAACTATTCTGAATAAAACATATTTATCATATATGACATTTTACTTGAGTTATCATACAGTGATTTCATACTGTACATTATTATGCTGGGCATTATAGCTCACACTTGTTTTCTTAAATTGACACAACACAACAGTGAATCAAGATCCCTATCATGAAACTCACAGCCAAGAACTGGGTAGGAAATAGCCAGTTGTTCCGTAGGTTGTTTGGTGTTGTACCACAGGTAGACCGAATAAGCTGGATTGGTTTTCAGTTGTTTTTAGTTCGGCTTATTTACAAGTATGACTATGTAAGGTATTGAATAAGAAACAAATATTTGGCCGACGAACTGCCCTTACTTAAAGGTTATTTCCCGGTAAAACTTAATTACTTTTGGGTTGTAATAATTATCACTTCATGGATTGATTTACTCTAGTAATGAATGGTTCGTTTCCAAGACAATAACCTATAAGTGTATGTGTGATAAGTGTGGGGTCGTAAAGTGTGAGTATTTGTATATTGTGATGTGAGGTATATGGTATATAGTGTTCAAGATGGCGTGGCCTCCTAGATCCCCGACCCCGGATTTTGGGGCGCCAAAGAAATGGTATCAGAACCTTAGGTTATCAAATCTTGGAAATGATAGGATATAAAATATGTATACATAAGAATAATAAATAATCGATTAGAACTCAAGTCGAGTTCATCGTCAGGCTACATGGGTAGTCTTGGCAGTTTTACCCTCAAGGGAATTCAGACTCTAAGTTAGTAACACCTTGCCTATTGTGTCAGGTACCAGTGGAGCCTATGGGGGAGGTTGACCCTGTTGATGATGTTATGGCCCCTGAGTGTGACCCTACTCCCGAGCCGGAGGACCCACTCATTGATGACTCAGATGATGACCCTATTGAGGATGCCCTGGAGGAGGAGACTGACCTTCCTGTCCCCATAGCTAATAACGTTGAGATGCCCCAGGGAGGTGGCTTACGGTGGAGGGATATAGAGATGTACCCTCTCCCGACTGTTCGTTCTCCTACACCACACCCAGGGATGCAGAGTCCTTTTCCCTATACCGATGAGGACGAGGAGGATGGGATGGATGCACAGACCTACGAGGCTTATGACATATCCTCTAGCGACCCAGAATCACCTCTACCACCCCCGGCGACCATACATGTAGCTGTACATGACTGGATAGTGGCTCAGCTTAACACTGAGCTCACCGTGACATCTTCCCGCATCGTAGAGATATGATAGGTGCTGACAGCTGAGAGAGCCATCAGACTAGGATATCTAGGGGACTTCAGAGCTGCTTCCCCGACCATAGCCCGCAGGGAGATCGATGGGATCGAGCTCCGTACCCGGGTTCAGATGAGGATGATGGCGGTGGGAGGATACATCCCGGTAGTTGACGCAGGGATGATGTTGGCAGGAGCGATGAGGAGGGTGCGAGACCTCATACACAATGACAGTGACTGAGGGATGAGTGACTATTTTATGGACCTTGTAAAGGGCTAGGTGACTTGTCATAAATTTTGTTAGGATAGCTAGTAGTAGATAGCGTTCCCAGCCCTTCAGGGTACATGATTTATGTATTTGCATTTCAGTATTCAGGATAAGTAATAATGTATTATAATCAGGTCATGTATGAACTCGGATAAGTTGTTTTATCCCCAAGATATAATTGGGAGACCCTATGGTATATATCTAGCAGTTATTAAGAAATTGATTTTCATATTATTGCACTCGATAAAAACATGCTAGATAATGAATGACATGCTTACCTATAAATAAATTAATCCAATTGTAAAATATTTGCAACTATATTGACTAATTTTCATTATCAGAACAATGCCACCCCATAGAAGAGGAACCAGGACACAACCCGCATAATCTGTTAACCTACAACAGAATGGACCTGATCTCATAGTGAATGAAGAAAGTGAAGAAGATCTAGACTATAATGAATATGATGAGGAAGAATATGTAGAAGAAGAGGCTGAGGATCCCCATCAGGGAAGGAACCCCATAAAATGAGTTTATGGAACTATTAAGGGCAAATCTGAACAAACATCCCATTCCACCACATCCGCATATTGCCCAACAGACTGTGACCACTGCCTTCAGGGCATTCAAATCCCTCAAACCCCCAGAGTTTCTAGGATCTGCCGACCCCATTGAAGCACGGGTCTGGCTCAAGGAAATAGAAAAGTCCTTTGAGATACTAGGTGTGGACTAATGACACAAAACCATTTTCGCTTCTTACATGTTGAAAGGGGAAGCTAATTACTGGTGGGAGTCCAAATGAAACCTCGAGACAGATGCTGTAATTCCATGGGATAAATTTACCCGATTGTTCTTAGACAAATATTTCCCTAGGTTTATGGAAACTCCGATGGAGATTAAGTTTCTAGAGTTGAAACAAGATAAGATGACTGTGGTAGAGTATGAGGCCAAGTTTACTGAGCTATCACGATTTGTGCCTGAGTTCGTGAATACTGAAGAGAAAAAAGCGCGAAGGTTTCAGCTTGGTCTGAAATAGAGGATCCAGAACTGAGTGGCAGTACTAGAGCTGACAGATTACGCCACCTTAGTGCAGAAAGCCTCGATTGTTGAAGCTGGAAGTGAGCATAGTTTGAAGGGAAAGGAAAATAGGAAGAGGAAGATAGGAAAGCCAAGGGGGAGGAACCGGGAACAGGAGCCTTTCAAGCAGGTTCGTTAGGGGAGTGGTGTCCTAACCTGCGAGTGGCCCCGGATTTAGAAAGGCCCCTAGTGAGAGTGTTGGCCAGGGCGGCGGAATAATCTAAGGCAACATTTCATAGCCAGCCCCGCGCTCCAATACCGGAGTGTCAAACATGTTGAAATAGACACTTTGGATTGTGTTGCCAGGCGAGAGCCCCTCTGAAATGCTATAAGTGTGACCAAACCGAACACCTTGCCACCCACTGCAACCGGCCTAGCGTGACATATTTTCAGTATGGAAAGGTAGGGCACATGAGGAAGGATTGCCCGACATTGAAGCCCCCAGTCTCAGGGATGAGCAGAGCTGCATCCAACCGGCCCCCAGCTGCTAGGACCTTCAACATGACCATTCAGGACGTTGTCCAGAACACTGACGTGATAGCAGGCACCCTTTTGTTAAATTTCAAACATGCAAATGTCCTATTTGATTCTGGAGCAACCAAGTCATTTATATCTCAAGATTTTGCTAAAAATGTTGAAATTTAACCTCGTACCCTTACGTGAGGTATGACAAGTGGAAATAGCAAACAAAGAAATAATTCCTGTAGATCAAGTACACCCCAAATGCAAGTTGAAATTAGAAGGAAAAGTCTTTGAGGTTGACCTAATTCCATTTGCGTTAGTGATAAGTGGATTTTATATCCACTTGGAATGCTTTATTACAAGCTTAAATTGGTGTTTTGGACTCAAGTTGTTGGTATTTTGATGTGTTTTTGTGTTATTGCATTTCAGGTATCAGTTAAATGAAGAAAAGAGCTTTTAAAGGAAATATGATGAAAAGTGATCAGAATTGGAAGCCAAGGCCATTGTCAAGTTGTAGAGAATCTCGTTAGCTTCGTGTGGGCAGTTGAATCTCTTAATTCTGACGAGTAGAACTCAAGTTATGGCCAAAACAAGATTCATCAGAAATTTTCCCAGACAGTAGCTGTGCGCCCGCTCAACAGAGCTGAGCACCCGCTGAGGAGAGCTGAGCGGCCGCTCAGGGCGCAGCTGGTCGCTGATTTCGCTGAAAAAGCCTTTTTTGAGTGGAATTTGACGATTTTAAGGGTCCTGGTCCACTAGGGGCGTATATATACTTAAAAAAGGGTTTTCATCATCCGGGAAGATTGGGATACCAAGGAGAAGGCCTAGAAGCACAGAACAACTCCGAAAAAAGAAGATCTTGTTTTTAACTTGTGATTCTTTGAATAAGTTGTAACTTTGGATGCTCGTTTTCGTTCTTGTTGAACCTAGATCTTGTTTATTCGTACTTCAATTATTTTTCAGTTTATTAAGACCTTGTTTATACCATGCTTTCATATGAACCCATGGTGACGATATGTTCTATTATGGGCTAATCGTTATCATGGGGTTCTAGCGGATTTACTTAAGGAATTTCAATAATTAATTGTTTCGATATCTTGGTGTGTGGTGATTGTATGATATCCTAGTATTGGTTGTGCTTATTCATCTTATGTGCGTAGCTAACATATAAGATAGCGTGTTAATCTCTATTGAAGCGACAGTGAATATAGAGGTTTAGAACTTGCCATGCTAGCATAGGTTCATGTATTTGTTATGCATGATTCGTAGGTAACTCTAACCGTTTTACTTGCCCTATGTAATCAAGATAGATAACTTATGCTTAAACCAGTTGTGTTGTTAAATTCTATAGACATATAGGGTCTCAATATAATTGGTGCCTATTCAGCTTCTATCTCTTTTGTGGATGTCTGGTAGAATGGTAATCGTGCAACAAAAGTTGGCGTTTATCAGTTTCGTGTTATCTGATTAGTGTCATCACCATCACATGTTAAGGTTAAGAATGAAAAGGCTATTGAATGAAGTAGTAATGAAGTTAGGATCCCATATTTGTTATATATAGTAATTCAACCTCAATTCTCTTAGTTAATGTTATTTAGTATAATCTCTTAGTTTAATAAAAACCCAATTTGTTATTTATCTTAGCATTGAGCGATAACCATACATTGTTGCATAGGTGCATAAATTGAACTTAACCTAAACCAGTCTCTGTGGAAACGAATCTGATTTATATCTTATACTACTTGCGAACGCGTATACTTGCATGAATATTAGCGCGTGTTTTCGCCCTAACAAGTTTTTGGCGCCGCTGCCGGGGACTCGGTGTTAATTTTTAGTTTATGTGCTTGTCATTAGTGGTCGTTAAAGTTCACTGACTCGGATTCTTTTACTTTCACAGTTTATTTGTTTGGGTTTCAGGTACTCATTACAATGGGAGATCCAGCAGCACGAACGAAAGCCTTGATGGACTTTACTCAACCCAAGATCAATGACATTCAATCTAGCATTGTCCGGCCAGCTATCACAACTAATACCTTTGAGATCAAGCCTGGCATAATTCAATGGGTGCAGAATTCAATCCAGTTTGGGGGTTCTTCAACGGAAGATCCCAATATGCACATTAGGGATTTCATTGAGATCTGCGACACCTTCAACTTCAACGGTGTTTCTGAAGATGCTGTGAAGCTGAGACTATTCCCATTCTCTCTGAGGGACAAGGCTAAGAGCTGGTTACACTCTCTACCAGCTGGTTCGATTACTACTTGGGAGGATCTTGCTCAGAAATTCCTTACTAAATTCTTCCCTATGGCGAAGACAGCTGCAATGAGGAACGCTATTACTCAATTTGTGCAGCAAACGGGAGAATCGCTATGTGAAGCTTGGGAGCGCTACAAGGAGATGCTTAGGAAGTGTCCTCATCATGGAATTCCTGATCGGATGATCATCACTTGTTTTTACAATGGGTTGGGAGCATAGTCCAGACCCATGCTCGATGCAGCATCAGGCGGAGCATTATGGGCAAAGAGCTATAAGGAAGCTTATGATCTAATTGAACTGATGGCTGCTAATGAATATCAGTATCCAACCCAGAGATGTCCACAGGGCAAGGTAGCAGGAGTTCTTGAGGTGGATACAGCTACGGCTATCACTGCTCAACTAAAGGCGTTGTCTATGAAGATCGATTCTCTGGCTAACTATGGTGTTAAGCAGATAACCAGTGTTTGTGAGCTGTGTGCAGGTCCGCATGCGACAGAGCAATGCGCTATATCTAGTGACTCAGCTCAGTTTGTGAGCAACTTTCAGAGATCGCAGCAGCCAGTTCCTTCCACTTATTATCCTGACAACTGGAATCATCCTAACTTCAGCTGGAGCAACAATCAGAATACGATGCAACAGCCATTCCAGCAGTTTGCAAATAAGCTATTTAACCCTCCCAGTTTTCAGCAAAAATTTACACCAAGACAACAACTCCAACTTCAACAACAAACTAATGATGCGGGTCTATCTTCGAATGAAAAATCTGAATTGGAGGAGTTGAGGCTTATGTGCAAAAACCAGGCTCTTATATGCCAAAGCCAGGCTGTTTCTATCCAGAATCTGGAGAACCAAATAGGGAAAATTGCTAATGCCTTATTGAATCGACCACCAAGAACGCTTCCTAGTGATACGGAAACAAATCCAGGCAAGAGGGAAGTTGAAGAACAGGTGAACGCCATCACCTTAAGATCTGGAAAGGTCGCAAGCCCCCAAGTTCAGCAAGACGAAGAGCCTGAAAAGTCTCAAGTTCCAGAATCTGAAGTTTTGGCTGAAGAAGATGTGCAGAAGGAAGTAGAGGTGGAACCAAGGAAGACTACTATGGAACACACTCCTCCTGAGGGTAATACAGGGGAGAAACAGATCTATCCTCCACCTCCTTTTCCTAAGAGGCTGCAGAAGAAAAAGCTGGATAAGTAATTTGCTAAGTTTCTGGAGGTGTTCAAGAAACTTCATATCAACATACCTTTCGCTGAAGCTCTTGAACAGATGCCTAGCTATGCGAGGTTTATGAAAGTTATTCTCTCTCAGAAAGTGAATCTCGATGACTTAGAGACCGTTGCTCTCACGGAGGAATGCAGTGTTGTGCTGCAACAGAAGTTGCCTCCAAAGCTTAAAGATCCTGGAAGCTTCACTATTCCTTGCACCATCGAAAACTTGTCGTTCGACAAGTGTTTATGTGATTTAGGAGCTAGCATCAATCTGATGCCCTTATCTATCTTCAAGAAGCTTGGTCTGCCTGATCCGAAACCAACATACATGTCATTGCAACTAGCTGACCGTTCCATCGCTTATCCACGAGGTATAGTGGAGGATGTCTTGGTCAAGTTGGATAAACTCTTCTTCCCTGCTAACTTTGTAATTCTTGATTTCGAGGAAGATAAGAAGATTCCAATTATCTTGGGAAGACCATTCTTGGCTACAGGCTGAACTATGATCGATGTACAAAAAGGAGAGCTTTCGATGAAGGTTTATGATCAAAAGGTCACTTTTAATGTGTTCAAGGCAATAAAGTTACCCACAGAAAAAGAAGAGTGCTTTAAAATAGAGCGGGTCGACTCAGTTTTTGAAGATGAAGGAGGAGTAGAGCAACTGCAGGTTTTGAATGCACCTCCGTGGGAGAAGAAGTTGGATATGCCATTCGATTCTCTTGGGTTAGCAGAGCTGAAAATTTCTCAGGAGCGTTTTGAACCATTTACTCAAGAAGCTCCCATACTTGAGCTCAACCGACATCCAGATCACTTGAGTTATTCATTCTTAGGTGCACCCCCTGACAAGGGGTTGGGATATATCTTTGATGATGTAGAGGGTAGCCGAACGAATCCTCTAGTGCCTACAGAGGGTTCTTCTCATGTGCAGCAGGTAGTTGATAGGACTGGTGTTGGTGATGAGTAGTACAGGCAAGTAATTAGGCGTATGGAGGCCATGCACGACATTCACCAACATTTTGTTGCAGATTTGACACATGCTTTCGTGTTGTGAATATGTTGTGTACTTGATGATCACTTAAACAAAACATCTAAGTAGATTTTACTTAGTGAAATAATGTAGCACTCGACGGATAAGAATTATAGTCCCGACGGATAACTCATTATAGTCCCGACGGATGATTAACTTATTATCCATCGAGTGAGTAGCTTATGTAATAATAAGTTTGTAGCACAGTGATATATGCACCTTTGTATGGAATCTATAGTTGCATATAAGTCATGTTGACTTTAACTAGATATGTAGAATAGGTTGATTAATTGTACATAAGTAATGTCTTGTAATTCTGTATAAGTGAAATGAAGTCAAGTGCCAAAATAGCTACCGACGGATGATTAACAAAGCCTTCGACGGATGATCAAATGACTATCAACGGATGTTTAACATTAGTAGTCGACGGATGATCAATTAAGTCATCGAAGGATGATCTGAAAGTCAACGGATGATCATATCAAGAATTCAAACATCAGTTGAACTGTGAAAGCTGGCACACAGCCGTCGAGTTGGATACAAACATATTGTGGAAGCCCATTAACTGGGTAATAGAGGACGAAAAGCAGCAAAGATTCAGACTGTTAGATTTTATATTTGTTCAGTCTTTTTGACTTTGTAATCTTGGTATTATATAAACCAAGAGAGTAGCAAATAGAAATATAACTGAGAGAGCTGAGAAACATAAAAACTGAGAAATCTTTGTAAGCATAATCTTTAGCATTTCCTGTATTCTCAGCAGTTCCATTTGTAAGCAGCTGTGGGCATTTCTGCACACAGAGTCCTCTCGATATATTCTATATATATCTGGTGGAATTGTTTAAATCCACCAGAAAGTTTTTAAAGACTCTTGTTTTTAATTACTTATGTTTTGATTCATTTAAGTTTACATTCCGCATTGTTCTAATCAAAACAAATATATCTATAATCGAGTTGAACATTTTTATTTCAAGAAAAAGGTTCAAAAAATTCCATTCAACCCCCCTTCTGTAATTCTTGCTATATTGTTAAGGGACTAACAATTGGTATCAGAGCAAGCTCTTAATCTACAAAGAGTTTAAAGATCAAAACAATTCAGCAAGATGAACAAGAAAGATGTTGGAGTCAAGATTCCTTTTCTTGATCAAGATAATTACCATCATTGGAAGGTAAAGATGCATCTTCATATGTTTTCTCAAGATGAGGCCTATGTGGACTGCATAGAAAGAGGCCCTCATGTTCCAATGAGAGCTGCAACAGGAAATGAACCATCTGTTCCAAAGCCAAGGCATGAATGGTCTGATCCTGACATTGAACAAGTCAGGAAAGATAAAAAAGGCATGAACATTCTGTTCAATGGTGTTGATGCAGACATGTTTGATAACATCATCAACTGCAAGACTACCAAGGAAGTTTGGGCCACAATACAGATAATCTGTGATGGTACTGAGCAAGTAAGAGAAAATAAAATGCAGCTCCTGATTCAGCAATATGAGCATTTTCACAATGAAGAAAGTGAATCACTCACTGACATTTTTAGTAGATTCCAAAAACTACTAAATGCTCTTAAGTTGCATGGAAGAGTCTATCAGACTAAAGACTCCAATCTGAAATTTCTCAGATCTCTTCCAAAGGAATGGAAACCAATGACAGTCTCATTGAGAAACTCACAGGATTATAAGGAGTTTACTTTAGAGAGACTATATAGCATTCTGAAAACCTATGAGCTTGAGATAGAGCAGGATGAAAGAATGGAGAGAGGAAAGAAGAAAGGAGGATCCATTGCACTAGTTGCTGATCTGGAAAAGGCGAAAGAAGTGAAGATGAAAGCTGTGGAATCAACTTCAATGGTCTGTGAAAGCAAGGGTAAGGGGCTAGCTGCAGAAAGTGAAGATTCATTGAGCCAAGATGACATGGAGGACATTGATGAGCACCTAGCATTCCTTTCAAGAAGATTTGCCAAGCTCAAGTTCAAAAAGAACTTTGGAGCAGCCAAGCCAAATAGAAACATGGTGGATAAGTCAAAATTCAAATGTTTCAAATGTGGCTTGGAAGGGCATTTTGCAAATGAGTGTAGAAAGTCAGATTCCAGTAAGAAAAGATTTGAGTCTGTAGATTACAAGCAAAAATACTTTGATCTACTCAAACAAAAGGAAAGGGCTTTTATTACATAAGAGAATGACTGGGCTGCTGATGGTTTGGATGAAGATGAAGATGTCAGCTATGTCAATCTAGCCCTTATGGCCAATTCTGATGAAACAGAGACAAGTTCCTCAAGCAATCAGGTAATCACTACAAACCTTGCACATTTATCTAAAGCTGAGTGTAATGATGCCATAAATGACATGTCTACAGAATTGTATCATTTGCGTGTTACACTTAAATCCCTCACTAAAGAAAATGCTAAAATCGAAGAAAACAAATTGTTTTTAAGTGAGAGGAATAATATGCTTGAGTCTCAGTTTGTTGAGTTTGAGAAACTAAAAATTGAGTGTAGGATTGCCAAGGAGGAATTAACTGAGTCCTTGAAAAAGGAAGAAATTTTAAAGAAGCAGCTCAATCGTGAACAAGAGGTGATTAAAGCATGGAAAACATCCAGAGATGTTCATGCTCAAATCACCAAGGTTTAAGGAATTGAGTCTTTTTGTGATGAAGCCTGGAAAAAGAATAAAGAGAAACTAGAACCTATTTTGGTATATGGGTTGCTGACAGATGTAGACTCGACGGATGATGAGGACTATCCGTCGGATAACAAAAAGTGTTATCCGTCGAATGATAAAAATCCTCATCCGTCGGCTGTAAGCAAACCCATTAGCAAAGCCAAATTAACCAAGCTAAATGATAAGTATGGGTCTGTTTCCAAGAACTTTGTTTCAGGAGAGTCAAGTCAAGCTAAGAAAGGGAAAAAGGCTAATGTTGGTCACATGACTGTCAAACAGTTAAGTGACAGACTTGAGAAAATAGAGGTAAAAACAAAGACTAAAAAGAAAAACAATAGGAATGGTAAAGTAGGGATTAACAAACACAATAACTACACACCTGATAAATATGCTCATAGAAAGATCTGTATCAAGTGTGGTAGTGTAAATCATTTGTCTGTTAATTGCACATCTGCCATGCCTACTCCCATGTCTGTTCAGTCTCAATTTCCTAACATGAATGCCATGCCTCCCATGCCTGTTAATGCTATGCCTACACAGAATATGAATGCACAGTTTGCTAATATGCTATTTGCACCTAATCCATATTATGCTACATACAATATGTCTCAAATGCCATTTAGCATGCCTTACTGGAATAACATATTTGCACCAAGCATGCCATTTCCTGTTAGCCATAACATGCATGATAATTCTGTTGCATCTAGTGGTTTCAAAGGCCCAACCCAAATGACTAAGGAAGAATCTGAAATTCCTAAGTCAAATGAGTTAAGACCTAAGAAACAGAAGAAGAAAGCTAACAAGGCAGGACCCGAGGAAACTTGGGTACCAAAATCAACTTGATTTGATTTTGATGTGTGCAGGGAAACAGAAGTAATCTTTGGTACTTGGATAGTGGTTGTTTAAAACACATGACTGGTGATTCTACCCTGCTCACAGAGTTTAAGGAAAGAGCTGGCCCAAGTATTACTTTTGGAGATGACAGCAAAGGATATACTGTGGGATATGGCTTGATTTCAAAGGACAATGTCATCATTGAAGAGGTTGCCTTAGTGGATGGTCTCAAACACAATCTGTTGAGTATCAGCCAGCTTTGTGACAAAGGCAACTCAGTAACCTTCAATAAAGAAGCCTGTGTTGTGACTAATAATCAAAACAACAAAGTGGTTCTCACTGGTGCGAGAAGAGGAAATGTGTATCTAGCTTACTTCAACTCAACTAAAGCAGAATCTGTAACTTGTCTTCTCAGTAAAGCAAGTCAAGATGAAAGTTGGCTATGGCACAAGAAGCTATCCCATTTAAACTTCAAGACCATGAATGAGCTGGTAAAGAAAGAGCTAGTTAGATGCATGACTCCTTATCAATTGTTCAAGAACAAGAAGCCAACTCTAAACTTTCTTCATGTCTTTGGCTGTAAATGCTATATTCTGAGAAATCAAACTGATCAAAATGGAAAGTTTGATGCTAAAGCAGATGAAGGAATTTTTGTTGGATATATTGTTGGTAAAGCATATAGAGTCTACAATCTAAGAACCAACATTGTTGTGGAATCTATACATGTTGTGTTTGATGATAAAAAGATTGAAGGACTGAAAGATGGAGATTACCATGAGAGCCTCAAATTCGACAATGTCGAGATGGTTAGTGATGAAAGTGATGATGAGAGTGATCAAGAAATAGTGTCTAAGGATAATGCAGACAAATCTACCACCAATGAAGCACAAAATTCAACATCCGTCGAGTTACATAATGTTTCATCCATCGGAAGGCAATCTGTGTTATCCGTCGGAAGACAACCTGCCTCATCCGTCGTCGGAAGACAACCTGCCTCATCCGTCGGTACTCAAAATTCACCATCCGTCGGGTTATCAAAAGGAGCAGGAAGTCAAGGCAGATCACCCATAGAAAGTACCCCTTTCTCAAATCAAAGATCCACAAACTCAGGGGGAGTTTCTAGCAATCAAAACTCAATCACACATCAAGACAACATTGAGGTCTCTTCATCTAGAGCTAATCTACCTCAACCAAGGAAATGGACAAAAGATCACCCCTTTGAACTGATTATTGGTGATGTTTCTTCTAGAGTTCAAACCAGGAGAGCAACTTAAGAAGAATGTCTATACAGCAGCTTTCTGTCAAAGGAAGAACCAAAGAAGGTATAAGAAGCCTTGTTAGATCCTGATTGGATTTTAGCTATGCAGGAGGAGCTAAACCAATTTGAAAGGAATAAAGTATGGAAGTTGGTACCCAAGCCTAAATGAAAGAATCCAATAGACACCAAATGGGTATTCAGAAACAAGATGGATGAAAATGGCATAGTAGTAAGGAACAAAGCCAGATTGGTTGCTAAGGGATATTGCCAGCAAGAGGGAATAGATTTTGATGAAACATTTGCTCCTGTTGCAAG
This sequence comes from Apium graveolens, assembly GCF_009905375.1. Lineage (NCBI taxonomy): Eukaryota > Viridiplantae > Streptophyta > Magnoliopsida > Apiales > Apiaceae > Apium > Apium graveolens. The sequence continues at coordinate 245,418,258 of NC_133649.1, read as the reverse complement.
ACTTGAAGCTATCAGAATTTTCTTAGCCTATGCAGCCCATGCCAATTTCAAGGTCTATCAAATGGATGTCAAAAGTGCCTTTCTGAATGGAGATTTGGAGGAAGAAGTGTATGTTAGTCAACCTCCTGGCTTTGAAGATCCAAATTTTCCAGAGTATGTCTATTATCTACTGAAAGCACTTTATGGACTGAAGCAAGCACCTAGAGCCTGGTATGACACTTTATCAAAGTTCCTTTTGGAAAATCACTTCACAAGAGGTACTGTAGATAAAACTTTATTTTTCAGAAATGTTAATGGCTCTAGCATACTTGTTCAAATTTATGTAGATGATATTATTTTTGGCTCTACAGATGAGAAACTTTGTAAAAAGTTTGCCCAACTGATGCAAAGTAAGTATGAAATGAGTATGATGGGAGAACTAACTTACTTTCTTGGTTTACAAGTTAAGCAAGTTAGTGATGGAATATTCATTAGTCAAACTAAATATATTTTTGATCTTTTAAAGAAGTTTGATCTAATGGATTGCACATCTGCAAAAACTCCCATGGCCACTGCAACTAAGCTTGAACTAAACACTACTAAAAAGTCTGTGGATATTTCAAGCTATAGAGGCATTGTTGGCTCACTTCTGTACTTAACAGCTAGTAGGCCAGATATAATGTTTGCTACATGTTTATGTGCTAGATTTCAGGATGATCCTAGAGAGTCTCACTTAATAGCTATTAAGAGAATTTTCAGATATCTCAAGGGAACACCAAAACTTGGCATTTGATATCCTAGAGATTCTGGTTTTGATCTAACTGGTTATTCAGATGCAGATTATGCAGGTTGCAGAATTGATAGAAAGAGCACAACAGGAACCTGTTAATTTTTAGGAGACAAGCTTGTGTCCTGGTTCAGTAAAAAGCAAAATTCAGTTTCTACTTCTACAGCTGAAGCTGAATATATTGCTGCTGGCAGTTGCTGTGCACAGATTTTATGGATGAAAAATCAATTGCTAGACTATGGTTTGCAAGTTGAAAGGATTCCTATTTTCTGTGACAACACAAGTGCAATTGCCATCACTGAAAATCCAGTGCAACATTCAAGGACAAAGCACATAGACATCAAGTACCATTTCATAAGGGAACATGTAATGAATGGTACTGTAGAGTTACATTTTGTTCCAAGTGAGAAGCAACTTGCAGATATTTTTACCAAGCTACTGGATGAATCCACCTTTTCTAGGTTGGTAAGTGAGTTAGGTATGCTTAATTACTCTTGAATTTATCTGAGTTATTTTGCAAGTTGAAAAGTAGTCAAAATTTAACTGATTTTTTAGTCTTGGATGAAATTTTGGCTAAGTCAAAATTTTCATCTCGACGGATGACCATTATCCATCGAGTTGAGTCATCCGTCGATATACAATGTGCAAATAAAAATCAATTACTTTTCTGGAATCTTTTAAAACTCGACGGATAACAGTTTTTCCTCATCCGTCGAATTGTCTAAATCTTAACCGTTAATTCCCTGAACATTATCTATCGAGTATACTTACAGTTTGTAAGTATTACACGACGGATAATGAGTGGAATTTTTACAGTTTACTTTTATAAACGGCTAATTTTAGGCAATTTCTATTGGGTAATTTACTTCTCTTTATTATTTTTTCCGTTATTTTTGAGCAAAGTATAAAAGCTTATTTCATTCTAATCATTTTCTTTTATCATTCTCAAATTCAACTGCGTTTATTTCATTCTCTCTCAAGCAAAAATCCTCTTTCTCTTCAAGCTTTCCTTCTTTAACAATGGCACCTGTAGTAAAGATTATGTCTCAGACTGGGTTCATTTACGAGAAGAACAACTTCACGGCTTTGGTCAACAAGGGTATTCAACAATCAGAAGACTATCACAAGATGATGGACTTCGTGAAGAACTGCAAGTTAAGTTTTTCCATGCTTGAATCACCCATAATCTTTTGTGAAGTTGTAGAAGAGATGTGGACTTCAACAATTTACAACTCTACTGACAAAACCATCACTCTGACCATCAAAGGTAATGAATTCTGTATCAATAGTGATGTGATAAAAGTATGTTTCAAGATTCCTGATGATAATGTAACTTCACCACACACAGACACTGATTTGATCAATATGCTTAACTCCATGCATTATGCACTTCCTACTACTAAGCTAAGTGATATTAGGAGATTAGGTCTTAGAAAAGATTGGAGTTTTATGTGTGATGTTGTAACTAAAGTTTTCTCTGGAAAAATCAGTAATTTTGATTCTGTGAATATTTCCATGCTTAACATGTTATATATGCTAGTTACAGACAAATTTTACAATTTCAGTGACCTTGTCATATATGAGTTAGGTTTTAAGCTAGGTGAGTTAGCCAAAAGGGGAAAGAACATCTATTATGCTAGATTTTTTATGCTATTGGCTAACCATCTTTGTCAAGAAATTGCACTTGAGAACCCAAACAACAAATTAGCTTGTTGGGTTCAAGAGAGAAGAATCATTGCAGATTTGAACAGAGCCAACCACCGTAGGGATGTGCCAATGTTCTATTTCCCTGTAATGCTGACACCTTAGGTAAGTGAGGTAAGTTCATCCATACCCTCAACTATTCCAATCTCCTCTATTTCTTTGACTTCAGGCATAGCTATGGCAACTGTGACAATGACCAAACAGTTGCCTACCAAAGCTGCCAAATTATCTGTAATTTCCAAATCCAAATCAAAGAAAACCCCCTCTGGTATCTCTCAAAAGGTACCAGTTGAAAAATCTACCAAAGCCAAAGAGGGGAGTGTGAAGGAGGGTCAGATAGGTGAGGGAAGGGGTGAACATCAAAGAAACTCCAAGGATAAGGTTGGAGAGTTGAGTGAATCCCAGCCTAGCCACACTGCAGTTTCCCAACAAACTGCAGTGCTTAAAAAGGACAAAAGCTCACTTCTAGCTGCATCCTCCTAAAAGGATGTGGCTATTGAACAAAGCTCTCATCCAAGAGCACAGGCCAAGAGGGTTAGGGACACAAGCTCACCCCAAACTTACACTAGAAAGAAGAAATCCAAAACTATCTGGGGATGCACAGGGCACACACACAGTGCAAACTGGTGCTAAAGACACAGTCCCTGCACCTTCTCAAATTCAGATTGATGTGGCTCCAATAAATGTGGAGTCACAGCCAAAATCTCTTATAATAGAAGCCACTGAAACACTATACTCACCAACTAACTCACTGGAAGTGGACATGATAAACACTTCAATTCCTGATTCCCCTTCTTTAACTCTGTTGGGGAAGCCAAAATCAAGTGCAAGTGAGCATCATCTTTTAGATGATTTGTTGGCTCACTTGCCAATTCTTTCAGATACTATTGTGACATATGTGCCTCAAATAACTTCAATCAACACAGAGTCAACAATAGTTTCTCTTCCCACCTCATTCATTTATACTCTCTCGATGGATATTGTTCATCCGTCGAGTAGTGATTGTATCCCGACGGATAAGCTTAACAGCAGTATCCGTCGGATAACTTTACCACTCACCCAACGGATATCACTTATCCGTCGAGTGTCTCTGCACAACTTCAAACTTCAATTATTTCAAGTGCAGAAGATTTAGTGGTAATACAGTCACTCTTAGGACTGAGAGAGGAGAGTGTATTAAGTGAGAGGCTGGGTTGCTCCCAGACAAAAGGAGAGGAAAAGAGTGAATCTCAGCAATCCATTTCTTCAGGATTGGCAAAAGTGAGTGAGAGGAGTCCCACCTTAGTAGGTGAAGGTGAGAGTGTGAGGGTGGGGAGCCAGGGTGAGACCCTGATGCAACAAAAGAGAGAATATGAGAGAAAGGCAGGTACAGGAGAAATAAGGATGGATCCAGCCATTTCTAGCGAGTCAATGATTGTGGATGATGCTGAAAAGGAAAAACAATTTCAGCAACATTACAAAGCTGAAATTGATAACATTTCCTTGGATGCTGACACTTTTACTCATCCTGTGTCAGCCTATCAATTGTTGGCTGCTCAGGGCAATGTGGAGGTAGAGCAGACTTTGAATTTAGTGCACACCACAGAATCTCTTCAAAGAGATAAAGCTGTTGTCAATAGGATGCCTTCTCAAGCTGGAGAGCCATCTGAAGAATTTGGAGTAAATTCTAATGATGATGACTCTGGTTCTTTGGATGGAAGCATGAACTTAGGGGGAGCTGAAGGCCCAAGTTCTGCTTTAAGTTTACCTGAATGGGCATGGGCAAAGGAATCTACACCAGGACAATTTGAGGTGTCTTTGGTCAAACAAGTAATGGCTATTCAACAGGCCCTTCAGGAAACTTCAGATGCTGGTACCAAGGCTGTTCTTCAAGCTCACCTAGACTCTCTACATCTAATGAAGATCCAGCACTTAAGATAGAATCTCAGTGTGGATGAATTGAAAAGAGATATAGCTGACTTGAAGACCTATAACTCTGAGAAGCTGGATTCAGTAATGCCATATGGTACCATGCAAGATCTACTACTAATATTGAGGAGAGAATCAGACTCTGAAAAGAAGCTAGCCAAGCTGGAAAATAGAGTTCAAATTATTGAAGATTCAGTGGCTATTCTTCTTCAAAATCAACAGACTCAGACAAATCTTCTCATGCAACTGGCTAAAGCACAAGGCCTAACTCCTCAACTTGATGATAACAAAAAGGGGGAGAGAGAATCAAGTAAGGGGGAGAAAGGACCAACAGAGGGGGAGAAACTTCAAGTGCAAATCAGTAAAGTAATTGTACCTTCAATTACTATCTCCAAGCCACCAGTTGCAGATGGTATAGATCTAATTGAAGCAGCAGCAGAAAATTTGAAAGTTGCTGAAAAAGGAAAGTTGAGTTTAATCAACTGGGAAAAGATTGATGAGGAAATTCAGAAAAAGTTTGAACTAGTCAAGGAGCCAGTTAAGTCAGCCATCCATCACTCTCATGTCAAGCCAATCAGTGTGAATGAGATGAGCATGAACTATCTGGAGAAATGACAATCTTCCTGCATCAAATCATAAAAGGCTGAAACAATTCTTAAAACAAGGGCAAATTATCCAAAGTCATCTTTGAAGAATCCCTTGGACACTGTGTATGAGACACCCAAGCCTGATGAAAAGAAGCTTCTGTCAAGATCCATTATCTTCTATAAAGATCCAGCTGATTCAGCTTCAAAAAGGAGAATTGCTAAGATATTCAAAAATGGAAAGGAAATTTGTGTGGTAGCTGGACATCCACAGTTTGCTCAAGCAAAGAAAGAAGAAAAAGCCAGATTAAAGCAGGAAAAGAGGCAAGCTGCTCTAGATGCAAAGAAGTCTAAACAAAAGAAAGAACAGATTGCTATCTTGGCCAAGCTACAGGCTGTGAATTCTTCTCAACAAATTCCTTCTCAACCATCTGAAGCTGCTGAATCAAAGAAGAAGATTGAAGAACAGAAGAAATCCCCAAGAAAGAAAGAATTGGCTAGAAGAACAAAAAGGAAACTGGATGTTGTTGACAAGGAATTGGAAGATCAATTTCCTAAGGAATCCACTCAAGCTAAAACTCAAGCATTAAAGCCCTCTATGGTATTTGAAGACATAAGGGTGGTGGACCCCTACAGGAACATATATGGAGAGCCTATTGTGCCAAAGGATGAGCCAATAGAGTGGGATAAATTACCAATTCCTGACTTCAACTTGCCAATCCTTACTAAGCCAAAAAGGACAAAATCAAGGGCATTCAAGAAAGTGAAGCTGTCACCTCTCAAATCCAAGTTAGTAGTTAAAGCTAAACCCAAGGTCAACAGGGGAGACTACTTGTACTTGTGTGACATCAAAGAATTCTCAGATCTAAACCTTTATCTGGAGGAACTGAATGAAGTAAGGGCAATTGATGTATACAGAAACCTACCTGAAAGGTTGGTGTTCAAGTACAAAGGACGAAGGGAGATTCAGTGGCCTCTTCATAGGATACTTCAAGAAAGCCAAGCTGTGTTGATCAAAGTCTATTCATCCTTCAAGAAAAACTTTGGGTTCAATGTAACTGCAAGAAGACTAGTATTGAAGAAGATTGAAGAGATGAGGAGTGTTAGAGCTAAAGATACACTCCCAAAGACTCTAATCATCCCATACACAGGGAGAAGAGTGCATCTAAGGCCCTACTGGCTGATGGAATTCATGGATGACAAGGGTGTGAGAAGATTCTTCAGACTAGAAGACCAATTGAGTATCTCTAGCAATGAGACTCTCTTGGAGATGCAAGAAATGCTAGATCTCTCAGAATCTGATGAACTAGAATTCCATAGGCAGCTCCAGAATTAAATTGAAGAAAACAACAGAAAGCTTGGAAGAAGATCCAGACCTTCAAGGAACTAGAAAAACCTGCTCAGGCTAGAGGAGCATCTTGAACTGACTGTGAGCCAAACCTTGTACATTTTGTTTAATTGAAGCACTTTCAGTTTTATCTACTTATCTTTAAAGATATATGTTTAGGATGTTTTGTTATCATCAAGTATCTCTTAATTTATGGCTACAATTCCAGTAGACATAAATTGGGGGAGATTGTTTTGAATATGCTGGGTACTTGATGATCACTTAAACAAAACATCTAAGTAGATTTTACTTAGTGAAATAATGTAGCACTCGACAGATAAGAATTATAGTCCCGACGGATAACTCATTATAGTCCCGACGGATGATTAACTTATTATCCATCGAGTGAGTAGCTTATGTAATAATAAGTTTGTAGCACAGTGATGTATGCACCTTTGTATGGAATCTGTAGTTGCATATAAGTCATGTTGACTTTAACTAGATATGCAGAATAGGTTGATTAATTGTACATAAGTAATGTCTTGTAATTCTGTATATGTGAAATGAAGTCAAGTGCCAAAATAGCTACCGACGGATGATTAACAAAGCCTTCGACGGATGATCAAATGACTATCAACGGATGTTTAACATAACAGTCGACGGATGATCAATTAAGTCATCGACGGATGATCTGAAAGTCGACGGATGATCATATCAAGAATTCAAACATCAGTTGAACAGTGAAAGCTGACACACAGCCATCGAGTTGGATACAAACACATTGTGGAAGCCCATTAACTGGGTAATAGAGGACGAAAAGCAGCAAAGATTCAGACTGTTAGATTTTATATTTGTTCAGTCTTTTTGACTTTGTAATCTTGGTATTATATAAACCAGGAGAGTAGCAAATAGAAATATAACTGAGAGAGCTGAGAAATATAAAAACAGAGAAATCTTTGTAAGCATAATCTTTAGCATTTCCTGTATTCTCAGCAGTTCCATTTATAAGCAGCTGTGGGCATTTCTGCACACAGAGTCCTCTCGATATATTATATATATCTCTGGTGGAATTGTTTAAATCCACCAGAAAGTTTTTAAAGACTCTTGTTTTTAATTACTTATGTTTTGATTCATTTAAGTTTACATTCCACATTGTGCTAATCAAAACAAATATATCTATAATCGAGTTGAACATTTTTATTTCAAGAAAAAGGTTCAAGAATTCCATTCAACCCCCCTTCTGTAATTCTTGCTATATTGTTAAGGGACTAACATTTCGGTACTGTTGTTCGAGACACTGGTGGCGAGGTTGATTGGCCACCTGATCCTCCACCCGACGAGGGTGACTCTCCCGTTGACTAGGTATGCCTGAAATCCTTATTATTACCTTTAATGAAGACATTGAAAATTTTAAGTTTGGGGGTGATAATGTAAGGATTAGTAGTGTGTGTCCATATAGATTTATATAGATTTATATTACATGTTTAGTTGTAGTTCATTCATATTTTTGCATGATTGTTCATTTAGGACATATTTGTTTGTTTTTATGTGATTTCATATAGTTGCATTTGCATGCATATTTAGCATGATCCCTTAAGATGAACTATGATATTTGATAAGTTGATGTTGATTTCAGTGTGGTGATGACGAATAGAGGGATGTTTAAGTCTTAATGAATTGATTTGCATGCCAGAAACAAATATGTTCACAAAGTCTTATAGGGTTGCTTTTGATCTAGATCATGATCATACTTGTTTATTGTTGAGATTTAATCACTTGGTTATATTTAGAATTTGTGATATTCTCGTAATGACGTAAAAATACTGATTTTTTTTATCTGGAGAAAAACTTGGATTTTATTGCTAGTTGTTGTAAGGCTTGGCGTCAAATGGCTAGTAGCCGGCTCATATTTTTATGAGTAGTCTAGGGTTGAATGAGATGGAGCGAAACACACTCATTCAGAAATTATTGAAAAAAAGAAAAAAAAAAGAAAAACGAGAAAAAAAAGAAAGAAAAAAGTATGTGTTTATGCATAATTGATCAAGAGTGAGCTCTTTAATACTCGAGTTATTAAGTTCTAGGGGACTTTGTGCCTAGTGACCTAAGGCTTTTATAGTCTGGGATCCACTAACTTAACGCTCACTACATGGGTATTATTACATAAGTCTTTTGGGACCTCATTCATTGCACGGTCAAATAAGCATCTTTGCTATGTGTTCAATAATAGTGTGAATCCTTGTATAACTCTAGTAGAAAGGAGGTGTTATGAGTCATAATGCGTTTATTGTCTATTCTGTTTATAAACTTTTGATTGTTTCGATGATAGATAAGTTATGGTTATTGATCTAGTATCGAGAGATATCTGTTAAGCATTCCACACACGCATGTTTCTGGTTTGTGAGTTGGTTTGTGGGATTTATTCGAGCTCTGTTTAAAGTCATTGCATTCTTAGAGGCATTGGCTTATTCATTTGGTTATGGTTATTCTGAGGGGATCGATTGCATTATCATTTAGTTGCATTCACGTAGTTGCATTCATGCATTAGGTTTGTTTTGTAGTTTTGAGTCTGTTTATGCTTGAGGACAAGCATCGATTCAAGTTTGGGGGTGTGATAATTGGATTTTATATCCACTTGGAATGCTTTATTACAAGCTTAAATTGGTGTTTTGGACTCAAGTTGTTGGTATTTTGATGTGTTTTTGTGTTATTGCATTTCAGGTATCAGTTAAATGAAGAAAAGAGCTTTTAAAGGAAATATGATGAAAAGTGATCAGAATTGGAAGCCAAGGCCAATTTCAAGTTGTAGAGAATCTCGTTAGCTTCGCGTGGGCAGTTGAATCGCCTAATTCTGACGAGTAGAACTCAAGTTATGGCCAAAACAAGATTCATCAGAAATTTTCCCAGACAGTAGCTGAGCGCCCGCTCAGCAGAGCTGAGTGCCCGCTCAGGAGAGCTGAGCGGCCGCTCAGGGCGCGGCTGGTCGCTGATTTCGCTGAAAAAGCTTTTTTTGAGTGGAATTTGACGATTTTAAGGGTCCTGGTCCACTAGGGGCGTATATATACTTAAAAAAAGGGTTTTCATCATCCGGGAAGATTGGGATACCAAGGAGAAGGCCTAGAAGCACAGAACAACTCCGAAAAAAGAAGATCTTGTTTTTAACTTATGATTCTTTGAATAAGTTGTAACTTTGGATGCTCGTTTTCGTTCTTGTTGAACCTAGATCTCGTTTATTCGTACTTTAATTATTTTTCAGTTTATTAAGACCTTGTTTATACCATGCTTTCATATGAACCCATGGTGACGATGAGTTCTATTATGGGCTAATCATTATCATGGGGTTCTAGCGGATTTACTTATGGATTTTAATAATTAATTGTTTCGATATCTTGGTGTGTGGTGATTGTATGATATCCTAGTATTGGTTGTGCTTATTCATCTTATGTGCGTAGCTAACATATAAGATAGCGTGTTAATCTCTATTGAAGCGACAGTGAATATAGAGGTTTAGAACTTGCCATGCTAGCATAGGTTCATGTATTTGTTATACATGATTCGTAGGTAACTCTAACCGTTTTACTTGCCCTATGTAACCAAGATAGATAACTTGTGCTTAAACCGTCATGTTGTCAAATTCTATAGACATATAGGGTCTCAATATAATTGGTGCCTATTCAGCTTCTATCTATTTTGTGGATGTCTGGTAGAATGGTAATCGTGCAACGAAAGTTGGCGTTTATCAGTTTCGCGTTATCTGATTAGTGTCATCACCATCACATGTTAAGGTTAAGAACGAAAAGGCTATTGAATGAAGTAGTAATGAAGTTAGGATCCCATGTTTGTTATATATAGTAATTCAACCTCAATTCTCTTAGTTAATGTTATTTAGTATAATCTCTTAGTTTAATAAAAACCCAATTTGTTATTTGTCTTAGCATTGAGTGATAACCATACATTGTTGCATAGGTGCATAAATTGAACTTAACCTAAACCAGTCTCTGTGGGAACGAATCTGATTTATATCTTATACTACTTGCGAACGCGTATACTTGCGTGAATATTAGCGCGTGTTTTCGCCCTAACAGTTAGGAGAATTTGATATAATCTTAGGAATAGATTGGTTATCCTATAATGGAGCACAAATAGATTGTGAGAGGAAGAGGGTGAAGATAAGAGTGCAAAATGGAAAGGAAGTAGTGTTTAGAGGTCAACGACAGACCCAAAAATTTCTGACCATGCTACAGGCAAAAAGATTATTAAAGAAAGGTAACGAGGCCTATTTGGCCTATGTGATGGATACTAAGAATGAAGTTCCTAACATACAGGACATACCCATAGTAAATTTATTCGATGATGTATTTCCAGAGAACTTACTAGGATTGCCACCTGACAGAGAAATAGAATTTGCTATAGAATTAGCACCAGGAACGACACCAGTATCCAAGGCCCCTTATCGGCTAGCCCTAGTTGAGATGAAGGAATTAGCTTCTCAACTGCAAGAGTTATTAGATAATGGGATGATAAGACCCAGTGTGTCACCATGGGGAGCGCAAGTACTGTTCGTAATGAAAAAGGACGGCAATATGAGATTATGCATAGACTACCGAGAGTTGAATAAGCTGACTATTAAGAATAGGTACCCTCTCCCTAGGATTGATGACCTATTCGACTAGCTCAAGGGTGTTGTACACTTTTCCAAAATAAATTTGAGGACATGATATCACCAGTTGAAAATCAAACCTGAGGATATACCAAAGACTGCTTTTCGCACTAAGTATGGACACTATGAGTTCTTAGTCATGTCGTTTGGGCTAACCAACGCACCCGCAACCTTTATGGATTTGATGAACAGAGTGTTCAAAATGTACTTAGATATATGTGTAATAGTTTTTATAGATGATATTCTAATCTACTCAAAGACAGAGCAAGAACATGCAGAACATTTGAGGATAGTCTTAGAAATCTTGAGGAACGAGAAATTATATGCCAAGTTCTCGAAATGCGAGTTTTGGTTAAGGGAAGTTCAGTTCTTAGGACACATGGTGAGTAGAAAAGGAGTTTTAGTTGACCCCGCCAAGATAGAGGCGGTATCCAACTGGGAAAGACCAACTACCCCAACAGAGGTTAGGAGTTTTGTGGGTTTAGCAGGATATTACCAGAGATTCATGCAAGACTTTGCTAAGATAGTCGACCCACTAACTAGACTTACCCGGAAAATAGAAAAGTTTGTATGGACAGAGAAATGTGAGGAAAGCTTTCAGGAACTGAAAAGAAGACTGGTGTCAGCACCAATGCTCGCTCTTCCCGATGGAAAGGGAGAGTTTGTGATATACAATGATGCATCGTATAAAGGACTAGGATGTGTGCTTATGTAGCACGGAAATGTTATCGCGTATGCCTCTCGGCAATTGAAGGAGTATGAGATCCGATACCCAACACACGATCTAGAATTAGCAGCCATAGTGTTTGCCCTGAAAATTTAGAGGCGCTACCTGTACGGTGAGAAATGTGAGATTTACACAGACCAAAAGAGCCTTAAATATATTTTTACTCAGAAAGAACTAAACATGAGACATAGGAGGTGGTTAGAGTTAATTAAAGACTACAACTGTGGAATTTTGTATCAGCCAGGTAAAGCCAATGTGGTGGCTGACGCCCTTAGTAGGGAGGAAAGACTCAAAATGATAATGACATCTGAGGAGTTAATTAAAGAATTTGAGAAGATGGAAATTGACGTGAGAATGACCGGTAAAGGAACAGAATGATTATTTTGAGATTAAGCTAGTGCCGGAACTGACTGAAAAGATACGAGTGTGTCAGGAAAAGAAAATGAGTGAAGAAAGGGGGACACTGACCGGTGATGAAGTGAGATGCGAGAAGGACGAGAAAGGGATCATGAGGTATGCATCCCGAATTTGGATTCCAAATGTGCAAGAGTTAAAGGATGAGCTGCTACACGAAGGGCACAACTCCAGATATTCAATCCACCCAGGAAGTACGAAGATGTACCGTGACCTTAAGGAATATTATTGGTGGCCTAATATGAAAAGAGAAGTAGCAGAATGGGCCAGCAAGTGCTTGACATGCCAGAGAGTGAAGGCTGAACATCAGCGACCGAGTGGACTATTACGGCCCCTGGAAATTCCAGAATGGAAATGGGAGCATATAGCCATGGATTTTGTGATAGGCCTACCAAGAACGAAAACCAATCACGATGCCATATGGGTTATCATAGATAGACTGACCAAGTCTGCGCACTTCCTACCAATCAACGAAAGGTACATCGTAGACAAGCTGGTGGATAACTACTTGAAGGAAATTGTAGTGGGATACGGCGTTCATGTTGCCATAGTGTCAGATAGAGACCCAAGATTTAATTCTCGATTTAGGAGAAGCTTCCAAGAATATGTTGGCACCAGACTAAACATGAGTACCGCTTACCACCCCCAGACTGATGGGCAAAGCGAAAGGACTATTCAGATCCTAGAAGATATGCTGCGAGTGTGTGCCATCGACTTTAGAAGGAATTGGAATGACCACTTAGCCCTGATCGAATTTGCCTACAACAATAGCTATCACGCTAGCATATGAATGCCTTTGTATGAAGCTCTTTACGGAAGGAGATGCCGCTCTCCCCTATGTTGGGGTGAAGTGGGAGAACACAAGATAATAGGACCAGAGTTAGTCCAGCAAACCAGGGAAATGGTGGGACTCATCAGGAAGAGACTGGTAGCAGCTCAAGACAGAAAAAAGAAGTACGCCGACCAGACCAGAAAAGATAGAGAATATGAAGTAGGGGATTTAGTGCTATTGAAGGTATCTCCGTGGAAAGGAGTGATGAGATTTGGAAAGAAAGGGAAGCTGGGTCCCAGATTCATAGGACCCTTTGAAATTTTAAGGAGAATAGGACCTCTAGCTTACGAGTTCGCCTTATCTCCTAATCTATAACAGGTGCACAACGTGTACCATGTGTCGATGTTAAGAAAGTACCATACGGATGCGTGACATGTGATAGAATATGAGCAGGTAGATTTACAACCACTACTAGAATTCTGTCAATAGACATCAGTCCTTGTACATCGGTTGCTCAGACGACCGATGTTAAAGTTCTTTTAGACATCGGTTATTTTAAAACCGATGTTACTGCTTATATTAGACATCGGTTGAGAAAATAACCGTTGTCTATAGTTATTTTTTTAAAATGAGAAACGTTAGTTAGACATCAGTTTTTTATATAACCGATGTCTTTGTTTTTTAGACATCGGTTGGAGTTTACAACCGTTGTCGATGGTTAACTTAAAAAAATTAAAAAAACATGCAGAAACTTTCCCCCCTTTATTCCCCAAATTATTCCCCCTTTAACCAAAAAATAACTCGTTTCCCCCCTTCAGGACAAAATTCTTTTCGTTTTTCTCGCTCTTACTCTCTCTCAGCTCACTCTCGTATCTCTCTGGCGCTCTCTCTCTCTCTCTCTCTCTTCCATCTCCCTGGTTCTCTCTCTCTTTCATCTCTCTACATCCCTCTCTCTCACACACACACACCATATCAGTTGATTGCAAGTACATAGAGCTTCAATTAAACCCCAAATTGAAGAACACCTTCAATTAATCAAACTCCATCTACGAGAAACCATAAGGTGTAAACGGGTTTGTTTGTTCAATTCGGTATGTTTGTTCAATTAGGTTTAATTTGTTCCATTAGGTCTGTTCATAATTTTTAATGGATTTTTTCTTTTTTTGAACAGGTTTTGAGATTTAGTGAGCTTCATAAGGTTTGTACTCTAATTATCTATGTTTTCTTGTTTTAATGATATGGTTTTTGCAGATCAAGTTGGACACAGAACGTAAAATACTTTTAATTCGTGACAGAGGTATATGAATGAAAAAGGAGGATCTGATAAAGAACTCGGGAACCATAGCTGAATCCGGAACTTCAGGTAAAGCTAGTGCTAATGCCTCGCTCATAGATTGAACATCTCTACTCTTGTTCTTTTATGATGAATTAAGGAACTAATTGATTTATTTATTTTTTAATTTTTTTATGTGTTTTAGCTTTTGTGGGTGGTGACCTTAATTTGATTGGGCAATTTGGTGGTTGCAGACTATGTAGAAATCATTAGCAAGCATTATTTTGGACCTGTACCAGATTCTAGTCCTCATACTTGTCTTTACCTTATATGCTTATTAATGCTACCCTATTTTCTTCAGGTATGTATGAGAGTCGAAGGCTGATGGCCCGTTTGCAATTTCAGAGGACACAGGGAATGAACCACTAGGGCGTGGAACTGAAATCAGATTGCACCTGAGAGAGGAAGCTGGGGAGTACTTGGAACAATCTAAATTAAAGGTCTGTATTGTTCTCCATCTTTGTTTAATTTATTGAGAGCACATACTTGTAAGAGAGGACTTATACTAGTTTTATGTGGTTACAAAGTTTCATCGGTTTTTAAATTTGATATTGATATTTGATTTATATATGTAAACGGCATCATACGACATATGTTGACTTACCTACCTGTTAAGTAAAGCACCACAATGTCAAAAAACTTCATTATAATGCATGCTACCTGATTCACATACATTTAAATGTATGATTATGTTATTTGAAGCAATTGTACAGATCATATATTCAATGATCTTTCTTGTGATAATGAGCATGTTGGTAGCTAATTCCAGTACATATGTTATTTTTTAAAATAATTATTGGTTTAATAGTATTTTTATATCAGTGGTATATAGCTAATTATGTCAAGGGGAACTGTGTTGGTTATCTAATTTTATGGATTTCCATGTATGTAACAATATCAAACATACATGAAATATTTGCTTAGGGTTTCAACCGAACTGCTAAAAATCTAGGAAAAAGAGTGCTTTAAATATTTTTCTAATAATATTTAAACACAAATTGCAAGGTCTAAGTACACTGTGGAAGACACTATATGATGATAGTTGACTGGTACGAAGAGTTTGATGTTTTAAGTTGCTGTTCTGACTGCAGGAATTGGTAAAGACGTTCTCCGAGTTCATTAATTTCCCCATTTATCTTGGACCAGTAAAGCAATAACTTAATATATTCAAACTACTATAAAAACTCCTGGCCGCCACCCTCACCTCTTAGTCTGACCGTACATTTTTAAGTTTTTTGATATAAATGTTTATTTATTAATTTAATTGACATCTATAGTTCTATCATTTGTGTTCTTTTTAATGTGTTGTGATGTAAGAGTAAGAGAACTTTCATTCATGTATACCTATGCTCACATGTTATGGCTTTTAGAGGTATAGTAGAAATTTTAATTAACTATTGGTTATATGTAACAGGTCTAGGTTGGCTCTTCCCCTTCATACAAAGTTGAGAAGAAACTGGGCAAAGGAGGATTTGGACAAGTGTATATTGTTCTTGTCTGTGTAGGTAATCTGAAATAGTTTTCATGGGCCCAGCAAGGAAGTCCAAGAGTGTGTACAAGCGGTATCCTAATATTAGTGAGGTCTCTCCTGTTAAACATGGAGAGGCTGCTGAAAGAAGGGTCTCACGGGCTAGCGTTGCATTTATTACTAATTCAGCTTACCGAAATAGATGTTTTTTGTCCATCTGATTCTGTCATTCTAGTAATATCAGCCTTAGTTTCATATCTTTGTATGATGGAATGAACATTATCTTCATGCAGATGCAATTCTTTTCTTTTTGAAACTGTGATCAAAGAGCTTATTATGTTTAATAAAATGGTGTCCGTCCAACTAAAATAGCAAAACTCTAGGTTCCGCTCGAGTTGCCTAGTGTTAAACTGGTACATACGATTTGGCTACTTGTTCTCCTTTCTTGTAATTCCTTTGGTATGGAATCCGCTGGCACTGATCATCAGAGACCGAGAGAGATGAGTATGCTCAGGAACTTAATGCTAAAAATGTAGACTACTGATTGCAAAAAGCATTTGTAACTGGTAAGTACTAATACTGGTCCTAAATTATGATGCTTGTTATGTCTATTGATTTCCTGAAGCCCTGCTAATCTGTGGTTGCCAAAGAATGTCTCTGTATCACATAATTTTTGCAGTTCTGTTGAAACCTAAAATGATGTCTCATGAATTATAGTTGCAAATGCAAATAATTGTTTGCTACTCATTTACTTTACTATTTACCTCATAGGTGTGCCAAGCCTTAAACGCGGAGAGCTCGAGGCTGCTTGTGAAGATTTTAGCAATGTTATTGATACATCATCAAGGGGAACAGTCTATAAAGGAACTTTGTCTACTGGCATTGAAATAGCCGTGACGTCTCTTGTAGTAGAATCTGCTAAAGAGTGGCCATAAAATCTGGAAGCCCAGTTCAGGAAGAAGGTGCATATACTAATTTTGGTGAAATATTTTGACTTGTTACAAAATTAATTCTTACATTGAATTGGTTTCTTAGGTGGGAGCTGTATTGAGAAATCGATCCTTTGAAATGGTTGAGGCGCTTTACACAATGAATAGAGTGAGTATGATTATTTATTTTAGTATGATTCTATATGTTTGAAGTATTTGTAGTTGGTTAGAAACAGTACACCTTTTGTATTTAAGCTAAATTCTTGTACAAATCTTTACCGATGTTTGAATCCAGTAATAAATAATGCTCTCAGTGACGTGGAATAAATGTTTGAGTTTGTCCATTTTTTATAAGTTTTGTGACTTTGGATACAATAAATTAAGTATAATTTACTACCTAGCCCCAAGTTTCAAAAGTTTTAGAAATCTCTATTAATGAGTTCAGTTTTGAGTTTTGGGGTGGTGTTGCTGTTCGGCTTTTTATTTTTATGAGCTGTCTCCCTGGTGAATTTGTTGTGCAAGTTTACTCTCAGGAGAATCATTGCTTGTTGTGTCTGAGGTTGCCTTTTTGCTGCGGGGTGTGGTTTTCTCGAGTGCAGGTATGGAGCTGTATGGAGTTGGGAGTTTCGAAGCTGCTATTTGTTGCTGCTTGTATTGTTTGGTTTTCTTGGATTTAATTCTTCAAGAAGATCGTCTCTAGGTGGGTGTAGTAGGGGTTAGGTTTGCTTGGTTTCTTTTTGTTCTCTCTTTTAAGCATACATAAAAGATCAGATTTAGTAGTGTCTTAATGATGTGACAAAGTATACTAGTAGTAGTCTGATGACAAAAATCAGATTCATGTACATGTATTGTAAAACTTATTACAGAAGGGATTCTTGTATCCATATGTTGTAGAAGATTACTTTACTAAATTCATGTATATGCATTGTAAAACTTATTGCAGGAGGGTTGTTTCCAGTTTTTAGAACCGATGTTAAAAACCATAAATACACATGAGTTTACACATATAAAAGCAATGTCTTAAAATCACATAGACATCAGTCAAAACAAAATATTCGATGTTAATAAAGGTATATTACCACATGTAAACAGGGCAATAACATCGATTTAAAAATAAACACCCGATGTC
Source organism: Apium graveolens (assembly GCF_009905375.1). Lineage (NCBI taxonomy): Eukaryota > Viridiplantae > Streptophyta > Magnoliopsida > Apiales > Apiaceae > Apium > Apium graveolens. The sequence goes on along the minus strand of NC_133649.1, from coordinate 245,400,540 downwards.
TATTTATCATACTAACATCGGTTTTTTAGAAAACAACCGATGTCTATTATTAACATTGACATCGGGTACTTAGAAAATGATCGATGTCTATTATCAACATTGACATCGGGTACTTAGAAAATGATCGATGTCTAATAAGATATAGACATCGGTTTTTTATTTTTAACCGATGTGTAATAAGATATAGACATCGGTTTTTTATTTGTAATCGATGTTATTTTATAAATATTGATTGTGTGTTATAGTTTTAAACAGGCCTAATCGTCCTAATATTACATTTCTGAACTTGACATTAAACAATTATATAACATCAATGTGAATTAGACATCAGAAATTTTCCAGAAACGATGTGTATGAGAAAATACATTTAACATCAGTCGCGAAGACATCATACATTTTTTACATAGACATCGGTTAAAAACCGATGTCTAAGGTCTTTTTTCTAGTAGTGAACCAGACCTGACCTACGTTGAGCAGCCAGTAAGGATAATGGACCAAAAAGAACATGTGTTGAGGAACAAGACTGTGAAGCTGGTTAGAATCTTGTGGAGAAATCAAAATGTCGAAGAGTCAACATGGAAACTAGAAGACGCGATAAGGAATAGATATCCCCACCTATTTTCTGATTAATTCCGGGACGGAATCCTTGTTAGAGGGGAAGACTGTAATAACTCGAATTTTTGAGATCTTGTAAAAATGTTTAATGAATAGTAACCCTGACAGACGGGGAAAAACTTTTTAGCCCACACTATATTATGCATGGGAAAATGAGTTTCGAAGTTGATATTATGATTATACGTACCAAATGAGTGTATATAAATGCTATTAGTTTTTGAAGAAAACGAACTTTGAAAAATGACCATATTTACGAATCATCGAGGATTACGGGAATCACAATATAATTACGAATTTAAAACCCTACGAATTTATATCCAAGGACGATACTTCAAAATATAAGGAATAAATACGAAAGGATTTACGTCGCGGACCATTTACGAGAAATTATTACGAAAACGTTTAAGCGACCGAACGAACACGTAAAAGATTAAATAAACGTATCGCACTAACTAACCATGGTATATAAGTAACCATGGTTACTTTATCAAATAGTAAGCTAAAGAATTAGGATGATCATCTAAGGGCTAGGAGAATAGTAAAGCTAATGGCTAAACTAATTAGCTTAGCTTGTAATTTAGAAAGGCTAGCTAGTATTGTCCAAAGATTTGCCAACAAAAATATATCCTAGGACTTATACTAGAGAATAAACAAGATATCACAAGCATTATTGCAAGAAGCAACCAAGAAGCCAACACAATTTCTCTCCCTCTCTCCTAAGAACATCACATTCGACCCTTTCTAAAAAAACAAGGAAATCAGATTCAAATCACCAAGCTCTAGCCATGGAAAAATTCCCCCATTAATTCTCAAGCTTCATACCTCCTAAACTAAGGTAAGATAAATCTTTAAGCTCTTTTTAACAAGGTTTGATGAGTGAAATAAATTCAAGAAAGATGATAGTGAATAGTATGAATAGTAACTTTTCTTTGGTTTCTTGATTTTAATGGTTATTTTAGGTTCCAAATCCTACCAAGCACTCCCAAGACTTCACCATCATCAAGAACACATCTCAAACTCTCAAGAAAGGTATAAATTTTTGACCCATTCTTACTTAAGATTTAAGTTCAAGATTCTTTTAGAACATAGTTGTAAACCTAGTTTTGGTGGAAGTATTGTTGTAATCTTGATATTTAGTTAAGTAGATTTAAGGTTGATAGTTGTTGCCTCAAGAACATGATGTTCTTGAGAGGAGTTAGTGTGGTGATGATGAATGTGGATTGTTGGTGGTAGAATAAAGATTTAAGGCATAAATAAAACTCGAATCGTAACCGTAATTTCGCTAAAATGAACAAAATGTAACATTAAGTTTCTGCAGAAAGTTCCGAATATGTAAACTGTAGTTTCTTGAAAACTAACACTTTATTATAATAGAAAATGTTATAAGGATATTTTAGGCGCTTGAATCGCGTGATTCCGATTTAGGGATCAAAAGTTATGGCCGTTTTACTAAAAGTGATTTACGCGACAAAAACTGCTGCGAATTACGAACTTTGAAAATATAAAGGATCAACTTAAAAATGTTCATAAATCATGTAATATTTACAGAGAGTATTAAATTGAGTTCCCTAACTTCCATAAAAATTTCAAGTGAAAATGATGATTTTTCAATTTTATAAAAATATCGGAGCCGAGACCGCGCGATTAGAAAACTGTAGAATCCATAAGCGGAGCCGACGATGAAAATGAAAACGGACTTAAGATATTTTGAAAAAGGAAGCGACCGTAATGTGAATAAGGACTTAAAGAAATGATAAGGGTAATATAAGTTGAGAGGGTGCATAATAAGTAGCATATAAGTGCGAGTCGTAAATTAGAGCGGGACTTAACAAAACGAATTGTGTTTATGGTTATAGATTTCCGAGCGGAACCTAGAGCATCCTCCACCTCGAGATACCCAGGCAAGTTTACAAACCCAACTACCATTTACTATTGTGTTTTGAAAGGATTGTTTTATTATCATTGTATAAATGCCATGCTTGCCATGATACTTAGTATTGAGTTTCGTATAATGTAGCAATGTTGTACAATACGTATATTTTTACAAAATGTTTAACTCCGCCATAAGCGTGACGTATATTATAAGACCGAGAGTCGGTCGGGATTTTAAAATAAAAACCCGGGAATCATTCCGGTGATATTTATAGGACGATTAAAGTCCATGGTAGTTAAGTATTAAGGGACTCAACGTCCACTTACGAAATATTTAATACCTCGAACTTTTATTAAAACGATTTTCAAATATCGTATTCCCTCAACTATATTTTATTATTCGAATAATAAATAGTAATTAACTATTCATTTATTATGGGATAAGTATTCTCCAACGATTATTTATTTCAAACCCGATTAAATATTAAAGGTTATTATATTACTTAAACACAAATTAGTTGAGAAATATTATTTCAATATTCTTTTAAAAGTATAATTATTCGAGGTTTAATTATTTAACGATTGATATTTAATTATTAATTATTATTAAATGATTTATTTATGATTTAAAAATTGTAAAACCCGATCAATAATACTTTCTGATTTTCTGGAAAATCATTCGAATAATTTCAGATCATCGAAAAATATTATCTCGACTTATTTTAAATATTTTGAATATAGTTTCAAAAGAAACTCCCACTTATTTAATTATCTGCTGACAACGGTCAACTCACATCCTTAATACTTCCTCCAAAAAAATTCGGAAGTATGTATACATATAGATATATACGCTAATAAAACAAGATGTTTCTATCAACAAACAAAACGCTTGGGGGAACTTCGATGTGGTTCGAGTTCTCAAGATATGATAGAATTCTGTTAAAGGACAAGGGAAGGGTAGACTCTTGTACTATGTGTGCTAGGTGGACTACCAAAGGTACCGCAGGAGAAGGTACTCTGTGTACTCAGGAACTTGTGAAGTATGTGTATACCCAAAAATGGGACACATAGCCCAAATGCGGCAATGGTGATAACCGGGATACGAATGTGTCATCCTTCTACTAGTAGAAAAGGTTACTATTTTTCCCGTAGTACGACTAATCATCGTACGCGGCGGCTCCAATTAACGTCCTACTATTTTTCCAACTGGAATTGTAATGCAATACCATAACCCGAGCTTAGTGCTGGATTTACCATTAAGGTATTTGCAGGACAATAAATCCACTAAAGAGTTGTTTTCAAAATAAGGTGTGTATCACCAATGAAAACTATTTTTGAATAAAACATATTTATCATATATGACATTTTACTTGAGTTATCATACAGTCATTTCATACTGTACATTATTATGCTGGGCATTATAGCTCACATTGTTTTCTTAAATTGACACAACACAACAGTGAATCAAGATGCCTATCATGAAACTCACAGCCAGGAAACGGGTAGGAAATGACCAACTGTTCCGTAGGTTATTTGGTGTTTGTACCACCGGTAGACCGAATAAGCTGGATTGGTTTTCAGTTGTTTTTAATTCGACTTATTTACAAGTATGACTTATGTAAGGTAATGAATAAGAAACAAATATTTGGCCGACGAACTAGCCTTTCTTAAAATTTATTCCCTGGTAAGACTTAATTACTTTTGGGTTGTAATAATTATCACTTTGTGAATTGATTTACTCTAGTAATGAATGGTTCGTTTCCAAGACAATAACCTATAAGTGTGTGTGTGATAAGTGTGGGGTCGTAAAGTGTGAGTATTTGTATATTGTGATGCGAGGTATGTGGTATATAGTGTTCAAGATGGCGTAGCCTCCTAGATCCCTGACCCCGGATTTTGGGGCGCCACACGACGCATGTGACTGTGTTGTCACTATCAACAACTATTTTGAATATGATCATCCGTCAGGACTATGTTGATCATCCATCGGGAGTCTTGTTGATTATCCGTTGGGAATTTTGGTGATCATCCGTCGGGAGCCTTTGTAGATTATCTGTTGGGAGTCTTTCTGTCACTTAACTCTATTTCACTTGTACAGAATTACGAGGTATCTTATATTAATAATTAGCCAACCTATTCTGTACATCAATCTAGTAGTCATCATGATTTACAGAATCCTACATCATTTACTCATCTAAAACATGTTGTTTGCAGAAATGTGATACAATACTTATTGTTACATAAGTTACACTCTCGATTGATGTTCAGTTGTCATCCGTCGGGACTATAAAGTTCATCCGTCGGGACTATATTAGAACATCCGTCGAGAGCTACAAAATTCACTAAATTAAATGTAATAAGGTGTTTTGTTTAACTTATGATCAGGTTCACGATATTTTCCTAAAAGATTTATTAAATACACCACTCTTCCCCAATTATATTTTTAGATTTCAAAAATAATAAGTCTCAGCATTGGATAAATTGATTAGATTCACTACTGTTTTTCACATTTGTATACTTTTTAATAATTTTACTTTTCATTTTTTTCTAAATTATTTTATCAAAAACTTTTACTCGATTATACTGACATGAGAGAAAATGTTACACTAACCAGCAACAATTATATATAGATTTTCAAGGAATTAAAGTTATATTAGCAAAATTTGCACAAAATTTGTTGGTGTACCGCTTCTTTTCTGGGTAGTACGGTAGAACCTCCATAAATAAATATTTTTGGGACCGAAAATATTTAAATATATATTCATTCAGAGTGATTATTTATTTATCGATTAATAAATATTTTATTTATTTATTTATCAATAAATAAATAATTATTCATTTATATATTTTTTCAGATTTTTTTTTATAATTTCTTTAGTATATTTTATATTAAAATGTAACTAAAATTTATTATGTTTATAATATTTATGTAATATTTAATTACATTATTTTTTTTACATTCTAAATTAGTTTTACATAAATGTATGCATGGAATAAATACAACATAATACGAGGTAATAAGTTCAATGTGTGTAGAATATTTGAAGCTAATATATTTACAAAAGCATTCATGATTGTATATATATTCCAGATCTTATATAAATACATTATTTGAATTATAGTAAATATTTATTTATATTTAAATGGGGTCTATAAAAAATTAATTCTTTTTATTCATTAATGCATTTAGGAAGATTATTCATTAAGCTCATTTGCCCAGGTACAAATGAGGACTGAAAAGATTATTCATTTATTAAAATTATTCATTTATCGAGCATTCATTTGTTTTGTCAAGGTTGTAAGAGCGTGTTACTGTCAACATAGGAAGGATTCTTCTGGTAACAAGAGCGACAAGAAATCAAGCTGAGTTTGATTGACAAGATATCAAACTTTGAGTTCAATGTCTCACGGAAGAAAATATAATGCCCGAGTATGTGAATTTCTGATCATGTTGAGAAGATCCAAACATGATTTTCGGTACAGATTTACCAATTCAGAGAGGCGTCAACTAATGTTTCGAATTAGAGTTTCTTCTATTCTGCAAAAAATGGGACCTGGACAGCAGCAGAATAAAGTAGATTACATGGCTACATGCACTAAAGCAAATGGACACTTTCAATCAAAATATATCTTAGAGCTACGTACTATTTTTCTATCATGAACCTTCTTCAAATATAAATTTGAAAACAATATACACCATTATCCCACAAAAGAACAAAAATTAACACCTCATCATCTGCCACGACCGCAAGTTTCGTTGGGATAAAAGGAACTCCTAAACCAGCCAAAGTGGAGCTATTAATTGATGGCGATGATGAGAAAACCAACGGATACATACATAAGTAGTACAGGGTAAAGTGCAAGAGCTTTTCTGCCAGGGCTGACAGCAGTACTCATGAATGGATATGCAGCCCAAGAGCTCCAGGCCAGTGTTACGCCCACCACAACCAACTTCATTGCCACATTGTCCTTCAACATGCAGATTAAGGCACCAACATCAAGAGGAAATAAACAGTAACCCAAAAGACTCAGGCTCTGGAAGAATATTATGTGACCACCCTGATACCATAATAAATTCAGCTTGTCAACTAACAACAGATGGACAGAGATAGAAATAGAGATATATGTAAAATGAGAGAAATAGAGTAAAGGGAAGGAGAAGGTAAAATTCATTACCAACAGTAATACATTCAGTGTCAATATTACAGCACCAGCAGCAAGAAGAGCAAATGCAACAGCAAAGACCTCAGACTGCATGTCAAATAACACAATAATACAAAAAAGGTCATTAAGTAAGATGTGTGTTACCACAAAATTAATCTAAAAAAAGAAGGGGAATTCAGATTTATAATTGGCAACCACCAAAATTGCATACAAAATTTTCCCTGTATAATGGCAGCCACTAAAAGAATACTGAGAGTCATGTCAATGACAAAAATTAACAACATAAATTCCTTAATTTTACACCTAATAGCTACTTTTCTTCAATTAACAATTTAAAATTAAATTCTGCGAGTATAACAGAATCTTCTATGCTACTACTGAAAGCTAACAACTGACGCTCCAATTGGTTGGAAGAAATGGAATGAAAAATCACAAACCAAATTACAGGTGGAAGAAAGGATGCAGCTGGAAAGATCATAAAAATGAGAGTTCAAATTTCAAATCTTCTTGTTGCTGAAATGCAACCTTTTGTTGAATAGGCTCAGGGTGGAAGCAATGAGGCTATATGCACGGACCTTTGACAAGGCATTAAAACTTGTGAAAAAAATGAGTAGGAACTATGATGAATATTCATCCCAATACTGGAGGGATCCAGGTTTAAATTACATGCAAACTAGTACAAATTTAATTACATTCTAACATGATATAATTACTTAAAACCAAAAACAGTATTAAGAACTTTTCTCACTAGAAGCAATGTCAATTGCAAACAGATAATGGAAATAATAACATGTATATATAAGACACATCAATCAGCAAATCAAGTTATCTTAGGTAATTCTGCAATATTAGCACATAAATAATATTCTAGTTCAGAAACTAAAACATTTTAATGATCCATTATTATTAATATTATACGACTACAAACAAATTAAATAAGAATGGACCATATTAATGGTTAAAATGACAGAAGTGTTGGGGAATCGGATGAAAACAGTGATGTCATTTTTTCTCTCAATTTAGGTAATATTTCCTTCGATTTCAATTTTCATCAGTTGGCAAATCGAAGCCGTGTTTTCATTTTGTAAATTAAAAAATTTCCTTAGATCATTGCCACACCATCTAAGCACTATATCCTCCATCTTAATATCCTTACAAATTCAGAACAGCTAAATTCTGCTGGGGGTGTGAAAGCTAAAGTTGATGTATTCCTTAGAAGAAATGGAAAGGGATACCTTCTTAACAGAAGCAGACCAGGAGAGAATAAGGCCGAGAAAGACAATAAAGAAAAAAGGACCCCAAAGATCCCAATCCCTCATAGCCTTGCCAGGATCCTCTCTATAAGGATTAGGAAACACGACCAGCTTCAAATTACTGACAATTCTAGAAAGATCCCTTTTGACAGTATCCCAAACAGGCTCAGTCAAAGTGTTTGGGCCAGAACCAAACCCAGAAGGCCCAGTGGTGATCGGAGGAGGGGGAGGTGGGGCCTGAGGAACAAAAGTGGGCTTAGTGGAAGGAGGGGGAATGTTAGAGGGAATGAAGGGAGAGGAAGAAACGGGAATAGAAGCACGAGGTGGGCTTGGGGGTTTGGCAGGGAGGACGGAAGAAGGGCCGGCATTAATAAGATTTTCAATCTCGTCGATGTCTGATTGAGAAGAGGGGTGCAGTGGCACCGTGTCGTTTTCGCCCGGGTAGTTATGTGACATCGGAGATGTTGATGATGATGGACGGTAGATCTGTATAGGGTTGTGGATTAGATCAGTGCCAAACTCACCGCCCCCCAACTGCGTTTATCGTGATTTTCTCGCTTTCGGGTGCGGATCCGAATTATTACTTAATTGCCAATTTGCCCCGCACGGTTTATTAATATTTATGTTTTTTTTTATAATTTTCAATTTACATATTTATTGTTATTTATGATGTTGTTACAATTTTCTTTTATTTTTGATAGTTTGTCGTAATATTGTTTCAACAAGTATACAAATATTGACAAATATACGGATATGAAATTTAAATACAACTATATGCAACCGAATATCTAAATCTATGCTATCTCCTGTTATATAACTGTAGCAGCACAATATAATCATTTTATATATATAATTCATTATATCTTATATCATATTTTATCTACGATTGTATTAGGATTAGGATATTGTGTCATAACTGGTGTTTGAATAGTCGTATAACAACGTAATTATTTTCTATTTAAAATTGTATTAAAAATATACATATTCTAAAAAGTTCTTTTAATTATATCAGATCAACGGTTGTCATTGTTTTGGCGTTACATGACCAAAATTTTAAATAAAAGGTCCCTTACACTTAATAGTATATAACTCGTGCGATGCACGATTATTTTTTCATTATATATATATATATAATATATATATATATATATATATATGAGCGACTACGCCGATCCGATCTTTATATGTTTTGGCTATGTCCGTTTCCGCTTCGAAGAAGAAGGTTTCGATCTTTCAATCTTATGTCGTGAAGGATGTGACCTATGTTAGGTCCATAAGATACCACAACTTTTATTGTTCTATCATTCTATTTTTGTTTTGCTAGTAGTTATTATTCTATTTTTGTTTCGGCACCCCCCATCAATTTACTATGAAGAGAAAAAGAAAAAGAATCGAACTGCCTACTCATTATTCGGAGGTGAATCATAGAACACTAAAAGCTATGGTATCTTATGTGTAACGCCCTCCAGACCCGGGGTATAAGTCTGGCGGTTACTAGCCAATTTCCAAACCTGTACAACCTGAATAATAATAATAAAGAAATATATTTAAACCCCTTTTACACTAACCAGGATCTTTTTAGGTTGAAGTATGAAAACAAGAACCACTAACTACTTTATTACAAACCAAATTTTAAAATCTTACAAACTCTCTTTATTACAAACCATTGTCTGACCAGTTTTAAACTAAGTTCATTTTTATTCAAACACACACATTAACTATCTACACTCCACCTGTTCGGGCAACTTAAAGCTTTCTTCCTGAATTGGGATCAACACCTTGGGTATGAGAGGATCCCGCGTTTTGACCCGCTTCTTTACTACTCGAGTCCTGACAGGTTTCATATTCCTTCTTAACTGAAACAATAAGGTGAATAACAAAAAAAGGGGCGAGCCAACAATTGCTCAACAAGTCCGCAAAATATAAATAGTGTTAAAGAAATTTAAATGAATTGGTAATCTGGGTACATCTGCAAAGATATAACCCCGCGAGAATAGAAAGAAGGCCATTACTGGAGAATACCAAATGAACTAAACTGGACACAAGTTCGCATCTATACCCCGCTGATCAGCCATGATACAGTGCATATCTATATCTCACTATATAGATCTAGTCGGGCACCCAGGCTCTACGGCCTATCTCAAAGATCCGGTTATGTCCCGGTCCTTAGGATCAAGTAAAAATTAATCCCATACGTCATTATCCAATCCATGGAGCAACAACCGGAATAATCGGTATGCTTTGATATATTCTAATCACCAGAATATACCAATGTATATGGGTAACAATTGGAATATGAATAAGGAATTCAAGGAAAAGGAGAAATCAAGAATCGAAATGAAATATGAACAAGAGAATATCAATTGTGTATCAGTGTTTATGAATAAGAATCAAAAGAGTCCAAGTGTAATAAGAATCTGAAGGAACGTCACTATTCTGAAATTAGAATAGGGGAAAAACTTGTCTTCCACGCGATTTACTTCAAATATGTCACCTTTGTCTATCACCGGCTCAATATGCCTTGTTGGCTTGGCTTCTATCAAAGAAATAGACTGATTTAGTCATCTCGTATCTCAATCACGTCTCAAATCGACTTCACGTAGCTCCCATTGTCTACCCATACGCTTATTATTGACCCGTGTATTATTTATTAACAAGCAAGACTCAATTAACCACATAATACACATAAGCACATAAGCCACATAATTATTTCTTTGTTTAAAATAATTTTTAGAATCAAAATCGACTCGCTGTTCGCTTAACTGATCATTATCTGACTTGTTTCCTATTTTTCGAAATTTATCGGACTCGTCTCTACACGCGATCCGGCTTATAATCAAATAAATATCAAGGTCACTAGTTTCTAGAAGAAATTAAGTTTTAATATTATTTTTAATGAAAATAAATCATTTTTCTGAGTCAAAGGGCTTTCGTTTCGCTCGAATCGGACTATCGGTCTAATTAATATCAACTAAACACAGATAAATCAATTTATGATTCAATATAAATAAGTTTACTAATTATTAAACCCTAAAATAATTTTTAAATAATTATCTGAGAAAAATCAGAATTAAAAATGATTTTTCTATAATTTTTGGAATTGAAATGAATTTATTATGATTTATTGAAAATTATTTGATATAAATAAATAATAAGTACTTAAGAAAATAATTAAATCTGATTTTTAGAAAATATTTCAGAATTATTTATAATATAAATCAATTAATTAAATACTTAATTAATCAATTTATAAAATAAATAAAACTGATTTTATAATTAATAAAAATAAAAATAAAAATTAAATTCCAGAAACATTTGTCAGAAACCAAACTCGGACAAAATTGGATCAAAACCGGATAATCCAATCGGGTCAAAATCCAGGTCGTGAAGAACACGCCGGATTTTGCCCAGAATCCGACTACCGGAGCAGATTCCGGCGTGCCGTTTTCAGGCCAAAAACGACTTGGTTTGGTTCGTTTTTCACAGGGTTTCTATTCCAATCAACTTCAGCAATTCATCTCCGGCCAAAACAGACCATAAACATCACGGAATCTTCATCTTCGATCAAAACCGACATCAACTCCGGCCAAATATCGAATTTCTTCATTTGTACATGAAATTGAACGTTCCATAGTGCAAATTGAAGCTAAGACTACATACAATCAAACCCCTAATATTTCAAGAACCAAATATTCACCAAAATCACGAAGGCATGATTTGAAAATTGATCATAAACCCTAATAATCGAAAATTACTATCCAGGAATCGTTTGTTCAATTAAACACCATGAATAGATTGCAAATAACATCAGAAAGCTATATCAATCATCAAAATATCATAATAAGCCTAAAATCAAAAAGCCCCAATTCGAACATAAACCCCAGAAATTGAAAATCAAAAACGATGCATTAAAACGTGAAATTGATGATAAAACAGAAAGAACAGATCAAAAACTTCGATTTGGATACTCGAACTGCTTGATTTGGTACAGAAATCCGATCAAAATCAACGATTGAATCCTCAACCCGAATTTGTTCTACCCGACCCGGCTGTAGAGAATTTTGTGTATTTTTCTGAATTTTAATTAATTAAATAATAATAATTAGGCTATTTATAGTAGTAAAATTAATACTCCTAATTAAAATTAAGGCCCTAATTCTACATCTTTTAAAATTAATTGGCCCCTAATTTTATAATTTTTGAGTATAAAAATTTAATTTATAAATATTTTACATATACAATATATATGCCAAAATTTCCCAAAAATTATGAATAATACAAAAATACAAAGAAATGATATAAATGAAAGTCCTATAATTTTATAAAAATAAAAATATGATTTTTGTGGGGTTTTTAACACCCAATGGGGCCCCAGAAAGTCATTTTTCGTGAAACGAGAAAATTTGTAAAATACCTAGATGTTCGGAATAACGCAATGGTACAAGCCGTTTGATGAAAAATAAAGCCCATTATTTTATTTGAAATATCAGCTATAAGATCATGATTCGGGTCGTATAACTTTTGATAGGAAAGCTATAAACACAAAATAAATTATCTGAAAAATATTCTGAAATACCCGGATAATACATAATGCATGTAACACGTAGCAATTAGGGTTTTATAACTAATTACACATAAATGACACATTAACACACATAATTTATTATGAATATAATATAATACAAGCGTAATTTTCCCAGACATTACATTATGGACCTAACATAGGTCACATCCCTCACGACATAAAATTGAAAGATCCAAACCTTCTTCTTCGGAGCGGAAACGGACGTGACCAAAACATATAAAGATCGGATCGGCGTAGTCGCTCATATATATATATATATATATATATATAAAGAAGTTCTATGAAGACCATATTAAATTGGAGACCTAGAGACCATTCATCTTTACCGTTTATTCAATATTTGATCGTATGGTTACTTTCACTTGTATACATTTTTTTGCTTTCTTTTCTTAAGATGTTTTCTTTTCTTAAGAGACTGGAACGATAAACACCCCTTTCTACTATCTTAATATAGCGTAATTTCTCCATCTTATCATTTTTTCAGTTTCATTTTTGTCATCTTCAGTTGAATTAAAATTATTTGTAATATTTGAAGGAGCATACATTATATCATGATGTAATATGCACAGTTATAATAAAAATCAAATAGCTCAACTTTAATACATGATAAATAAGTAGGGTTATTTATGGCCCGCAAGGGTTGGCTCAGTTGGTTAAAGAGGGGATAACTATCCTCTTGGTCACATGTTCGAATCCCATGGGAGGAAAATTTATGATTATGCCTCTTGAGTCAGAGCCTGTCGCTTAAATGCGGTTTACCTTGGTTCACGTAGTTTGCAGGCTATTGCGTGAGCCCGTAGGGGTTACCCAGTGCACATCCAAAGGTAGCGGTTGCGGGTTACCTACGATAAAAAAAGTAGGGTTATTTATGTATTATAATTTATTTAAAAAAATTTATTTTTTAAAATATTTTTTAATGTTATTGCTAAAAAAATTATTTTGTTTAATTTTAATTAGAAGAGAATTTGAATTATATCTGAAAGGGTTTAATACTATTTTTCTTACATTTTTACTATATTATTTAGCATCTAGGAAATTAATAATCAAAATTATAAAATATTTTTATTTTTTTAATAGTAAGTTGATTTTGGTGTAATAAAATTATGAATCACTTTTTCCTTTTTATGTTCAATTTTGATAAATATATCAAAAAATAAAAAATACAATTTATGCATAAAACATTTTTATCATGTACCTCAACAGAAAAGGAAGTTCAGATACAAAATCCTTCCCAAAAGAATATTGGACTTCAATAATGATCTGATGGAAAATTACATTCCAAACCAGTCATCTACAACTCAAACATCCAAGCCCTCAATGGTGCAGGATGAATTTAAGGTGAATCCTATAAAGAACTTTCATGGTGAGCCAATAGTTCCCAAGGATGATCCTATAGACTGGGATAGTTTGCCTCTTCTTGAGCTTAATTTACCAATCTTCAACAAGTTAAAGAAGACAAAGACAAAAGCAATCAAGAAGGTGAAGCCTGTGAAACTCAAAACCAAAATCTTAACCAAAACTCAACCAACTGTCAGCAAGAGAGATCTTCTATATATCTGTGACATCAAGGAGTTTTCAGATATAAATCTCTACATGGATGAACTAGAAGAAGTGAGAGCAATTGATGCTCATGGGAATCTCCCTGAAAGACTGGTGTTCAAATACAAGGGTGGGAAAGAGATCATATGGCCTCTTCACAGGATTCTTCAAGAAAGTTGTTCTGTTTTGATAAAGATCTTCTCATCATTCAAGAAAAATTTTGGATTCAATATGACTGCCAAAAGAATGATTCTAAAGAAGATAAAAGAACTAATGAGCAGCAAAGCCTCAAATACACTCCCAAGGACTCTATCAATTCCCTTCACAGGAAATAGAGTGCAATTGAGGCCTTACTGGCTGATGGAATTCATGGATGAAAAGTGTGTTAAGAGATTCTTTAGGCTGGAAGACCAATTGAGCATCTCAAGCAATGAGACTCTATTGGAGATGCAAGAAAAGCTAGATTTATCAAATGCTGAAGAACATGAATTTTACAGACAACTCCAAAATCAAATAGAAGAGAACAACATGAAGCTTGGGAAGAAATCAAGACAATCAAGGAAATAGATCACATTTGCCTAGACTAGAGGAGCACCTTGAAAATGATTGTGAGAACTCTTTGTACACTTTACTTTATTCAATTTTCAAATAAACTGTAGCACTTACAAGTTTTATCTACCATAATTCAATATGTACATTTAGGGTGTTTTGTTATCATCAAGTTTCTCTTAATTTATGGCTACAATTCCAGTAGACATAAATTGGGGGAGATTATTAGGAATATATTATGAACTTGATGATAAGTTGAACAAAACACCTTAGTAGATTTAACTTAGTGTTTTTGTAGCTCTCGACGGATGTTCTATAACTGTCCCGACAGATGAACTTTATAGTCCCGACGGATGACAACTGAACATCCATTGAGAGTGTAGCTTATGTAATAATAAGTCTTGTCGCACATGCCTGCAAACAACAATGTATTAGTAGATGCTGTAGGATACTCTAAGTCATGTTGACTACTAGATTGATATGCATAATAGGTTGGATAATTGTAAATATACGATGTCTTGTAATTCTGTATAAGTGAAATAGAGTCAAGTGACAGAAAGGCTCCCAACGGATGATCTACAAAGGCTCCCGACAGATAATTAACAAGGCTCCCGACGGATAACCAACATAGTCCCGACGGATGATCAAATTCAAAATAGCAGTTGACAGTTTCAACACAGTCACATGCATCGGGTGTTTGTAAATGTAATGTGGCAGCCTAATTGTAGGATTTAGACAATAAAGAAGAATTACCATTTCCATGCAATTATGAAGATATTCAAAGATGCTGGATAGAGTAATGAAGTAGCATGGAATTAGACTAGAAATAATTTTTTTTTTACTTGTTTGTCTATTTCATGTAACTTGGTATGTAACTTGGTAGTATATAAACCAAGTGTAGCAAGTTAAGCAAACTGATCAAGTAAGCATTATTTTCAGAGAGATAGATAAAGCTGTATCTGTTAAGCATTTCTCTGTAATTCTGTAAATTTACTTGTAAGCAGCTGTGTGCTATTCAAGCATCACAGAGTTCCCATCTTTATATGTATATCTCTGGTTGATAAGTTCAAATCCAACAGAAATTTTTAAAGCCTTGTATTTTATTGCTTTATGTTTTGATTTTCATTTTACTTTCATTCCGCACTTCTTGCAAAATCAAACACATTTATATATTAAGTAAGAACATTCTTAAAATCAGAAAAAGAAGCCAGAATTATATTCAACCTCCCTTCTGTAATTCTTGTTGCATTAATTGGGAATAACAATTGGTATCAGAGCAAGCTCTTGAAGTACAAAGAGTGTAAAGATCACCACAATCAACAAGATGAACAGAAAAGATGTTGGAGTAAAAATTCCATTTATGGACAAAGACAACTATCACCATTGGAAGGTGAAGATGCACCTGCATCTCCTATATCAAGATGAAGCATATGTGGACTGCATTGAGAAAGGACCACATGTCCCTATGAGAGCTGCTACAGGAAATGAAGCATCAGTCCCAAAGCCACAAGCAGAATGGTCAGATCTTGATAAAGAACAAGTTCAAAAAGATAAAAAGGCCATGAACATTCTATTTAATGGTGTTGACAGTGACATGTTTGACAACATCATAAACTGTAAGACTGCTATGGATGTCTGGGATACAATTCAAGTTATATGTGATGGAACTGAGCAAGTAAGGGAGAACAAGATGCAACTCTTGATTCAACAACATGATTATTTTCATAGTGAAGAAGGTGAGTCACTCACTGACATTTTCAGTAGATTCCAAAAACTACTGAATGCTCTAAAATTGCATGGAAGGGTCTATCAAACAAAAGACTCAAACCTCAAATTCCTTCGATCTCTATCAAAGAAATGGAAGCCTATGACAGTCTCATTGAGAAATTCTCAAGATTACAAGGAGTTCACCTTGGATAGACTGTATGGTATCCTAAAAACCTATGAGCTAGAAATAGAGCAAGATGAGAAGATGGAGAAAGGAAGAAAGAAGGGAGGGTCCATTACACTAGTTGCTGAGCAAGAAAAGGAGAAGGAGATAAAGGTTGAAACTGTTGAATCTGCACCAAACTCAAAAGTTTGTGAAGGAAAAGGAAAGGGAATAGTAGCTAAGCATGAAGACCAGCTTAGTCAAGATGACATGGATGCCATAAATGAGCATCTAGCTTTTCTATCCAAGAGATTTTCCAAGCTCAAATTCAAGAAGAATTTTGGAGCAGCTAAGCCAAACAGAAATATGGTTGATAAGTATAAATTCAAGTGTTTCAAATGTGGCTTGGAAGGTCATTTTGCTAGTGAATGTAGAAAGCCTGATTCTGGTAAAAAGAAGTTTGAGCCTGTTGACTATAAGCAGAAATAATTTGAGTTGCTCAAACAAAAGGAAAGGGATTTCATCACACAAGAGAATGACTGGGTTGTAGATGGTTTGGAAGATGATGAAGATACAAGCTATGTCAATCTAGCACTTATGGCCAAGTCAGATGAAACATAGACCAGTTCATCAAGCAATCAGGTAATCACAACAAACCTAGCACATTTATTTAAAGCTGAGTGTAATGATGCCATAAATGACATATCTATTAATTATATCACCTGCGTGTTACACTCAAGTCTCTCACTAAAAAAAACAATAAAATTAAAGAGAATAATGTGTTTTTAAGTGAAAGAAACAATGTGATAGAGGCTCAATTTGTTGAGTTTGAAAAATTGAAAATAGAATGCAAGATTGCTAAAGATGAACTAACTGAATCTTTAAAGAAAGAGGAGATTTTAAGAAAGCAACTTGAACAAGAAAAGGAAGTTATTAAGGCATGGAAATCATCTAGAGATGTCCATGCTCAAATTACTAAAGTTCAAGGTATAGAATCTTTCTGTGATGCAGCTTGGAAAAAAAACAAGGAGAAGCTTGATTCCAATCTGGTTGAAAGACTTTTAACTGATGTGGATTCGACGGATGATGAAAATTATCCGTCTAATAATCAAAAGGATTATCTGTTGAGAGACAATGAGCCACATCCGTCGAGTACAAGTAAACTAGTTAGCAAAGCTAAACTAGCTAAGTTGAATGAAAAATATGGATCGGTTTCCAAGAACTTTGTTCCAGGAGAAACAAGTCAAGTGAATAAGAACAAACGAGTCAATGTAGGTCATCTGTCTATCAAGCAATTGAATGACAGATTGAAGAAAATTGAAGTGAAAGCAGAGTCAAAAAGGAAAAATAATAGAAATAGGAAATTAGGAATTAACAAACATAACAACTACACACCTGATAAATATGCACCAAGAAAAATATGTGTTAAGTGTGGTAGTGTTAATCATTTATCTGTTAATTGCAAACTTGCTATGCCTACTCCTATATCTGCACCACCTTCATTTCCTAGCATGCCTACAATGCCTGTCAATGTTATGTCTACACATAATTTGAATGAACAATATGCTAACATGCCATTTGCACAAAATCCATATTATGCTGCATTTAGTATGCCACAAATGCCATTTAGCATGCCTTATTGGAATAACATGTTTGCACAAAGTATGCCCTTTCATGTTAATCAACCTGTGCATGATAATTCTGCAATGATGAATGGTTTCAAAGGTCCAACTCAAGTGACAAAGGATGAATCTGAAATACCCAAGTCAAATGAGGTCAAATCTAAAAAACCAAAGAAAAATGCTAACAAGGCAGGACCCAAGGAAACTTGGGTACCAAATTCAACTTGATTTGATTATGATGTGTGCAGGGAAACAGAAAGAATCTTTGGTATCTGGATAGTGGTTGCTCAAGGCACATGACTAGAGATTCTACCTTGCTCACTAGTTTTAGAGAAAGAGCTGGCCCAAGTAATACTTTTGGAGATGACAACAAGGATTATACTGTGGGATATGGCTTAATTTCAAAAGATAATGTCATCATTGAGGAGGTTTCCCTAGTGGATGGTCTTAAGCACAATTTGTTGAGTATCAGCCAGCTTTGTGATAGGGGCAACTCAGTTACTTTTAATGCAGAAGCCTGTGTTGTGACTAATAAGAAGAGTAATAAAGTGGTTCTCACTGGAGTGAGAAAAGGCAATGTGTATCTAGCTGACTTCAACTCAACAAATATAAAATCTGTAACTTATCTTCTCAGTAAAGCAAGTCAAGATGAAAGTTGGTTATGGCACAGAAGCTGTCCCATCTACACTTCAAAACCATGAATGAGCTAGTCAAGAAAGAATTGGTTAGAGGTATTCCTTAAGTGGAGTTTTCAAAGGATGGATTGTGTGATGCCTGCCAGAAAGGAAAGCAGATTAAAGCATCATTCAAAAAGAAGCTTGAATCATCTATTGAAGAACCTTTAAAGTTACTTCACATGGACTTGTTTGGACCAGTAAATGTGTTGTCTATCTCAAAGAAGAGATATTGCCTAGTAATTGTGGATGATTTTTCAAAGTTCTCTTGGACATATTTTCTAAAGTCCAAAGATGAGGCTAGTGAAATCATCACCGATCATATAAGGCAAGTTAACAATCATCTTGACTTCAAGGTTAGAAGAATCATGAGTGACAATGGAACTGAGTTCAAGAATTATGTGATGAGAGTATTTTATGAAGAGTATGGAATCATGCATGTGTTTTCTGCAGCAAAAACTCCACAATAAAATGGTGTAGTGGAAAGGAAGAATAGATCACTCATTGAAGCTGCAAGAACTATGCTTGAAGAATCAAGGCTGCTGTTAGTCCCTAACAATGCAACAAGAATTACAAAGGGGGGTTGAATGGAATTCTTGAAACTTTTTCTTGGTTTAAAAAATGTTCTAACTTAAAATATATATCTGAGTGAATTGATTTGCAAAGTACAGAATAATAACTTGGAATGAATCAAAACACAAGTAATTAAAAACACTTGTCTTTAAAAACTTTCTGGTGGATTTGAAAGTATCCACTAGAGATATATATTATATCAAGAGAACTATGTGTAACAAGATTTGCTCACAACTGCTTACAAATATGAACAACTAAGTTTGCAGAGAAATGCTAAGAATACAGCTTACAGATGTTTCTCTGAGAAATTCTTGCTTAGTGTTCTTCTTGTTCTATTTGCTACTTCTTGGTTTATATATGACCAAGATTACAAAGTAATGAGACAAGATAATAAAACAAAACCTATCAAGTCTAATACTATGTTGCTTCATTACTCTATTCCAGCATCTTTAAATATCTTCATAATAGCATGGAAATGGCAATGCTTCTTTGTTCTCTAAAACCCTAGTTGAATAAGCTTCCACATTCCATTTACATACACTCGACGCATGTGACTGTGTTGTCACTGTCAACAGATGTTTGAATTCTTTATCCGTCGGGTTCATGATCATCCATCGGGTTGCCTAGTTGATTATCCGTCGAGTGGCATTGTTGTTTATCCGTCGGGTAGCAATCTGGCACTTGACTTCATTTCATTTACACAGAATTACAAGACATCATCTATGTATAATTGATCAACCTATTCTGCATATCTAATTAAAGTCAACATGACTTGAGTACTACTACAGAATCTAAAAAATGTGTATACAGAAATGTGCTACAGACTTATTGTTACACAATCTACTCACTCGATGGATAATAAATCATCATCCGTCGGGACTATATTGAGTCATCCGTCGGGACTATAATTTTTATCCGTCGAGTGCTACATTTTTCACTAAGTAAAATCTACTAAGGTGTTTTGTTAATGAAATCATCAAGTTCACAACATATCCACAACAATCTCCCCCAATTTATGTCTACTGGAATTGTAGCCATAAATTAAGAGAAACTTGATGATAACAAAACACCCTAAAAATACAACTTTAAAAGAAAGTAGATGATACTGTAAAGTGCTTCAATTAACAAAATGTACAAAGATTTGCTCATAGTCATTTTCAAGGTGCTCCTCTAGGCTGAGCAGATTAAACTAATTCCTTGAAGGTCTGGATCTCTTTCCAAGCTTTCTGTTGTTTTCTTCTATCTGATTTTGGAGCTGTCTGTGGAATTCCAGTTCATCAGATTCTGAGAGATTTAGCTTTTCTTTCATTTCCAAAAGAGTCTCATTGCTAGAGATGCTCAATTGGTCTTCTAATCTAAAAAATCTTCTCACTCCTTTGTCATCCCTGAACTCCATCAGCCAGTAGGGCCTTAGATGCACTCTTTTCCCTGTGTAGGGAATGATTAGAGTCTTTGGGAGTGCATCTTTAACTCTAATACTCCTTAGTTCTTCAATCTTCTTTAGAACCAGTCTTCTTGTAGTTACATTGAGTCCAAAGTTCTTCTTGAAAGATGAATAAACCTTTATCAGTACAGCTTGGCTTTCTTGAAGGATCCTGTGAAGTGGCCATTGAATCCCCTTTCCTCCTTTGTACTTGAAAACTAACCTTTCAGGTAGATTCCTGTAGGCATCAATCCCTCTCACTTCTTCTAGTTCATCCAGATAGAGATTTAGATCAGAGAATTCCTTGATGTCACATAAGTACATGTAATCTCCCTTGTTGACTTTGGATTGAGCTTTGACTAGAGATTTGGATTTGAGAGGTGATAACTTCACTTTCTTGACTGCCCTTGACTTTGTTCTCTTTGGCTTGTTAAGGATTGGCAAATTGAAGTCAGGAATTGGTAGATTCTCCTAGTCTATTGGTTCATCCTTAGGCACAATAGGTTCACCATGAATGTTCCTGTAAGGATCCACCACTTTAATGTCTTCAAATACCACAGAGGGTTTTGATGCTTGAGTTGTAGTTGGAGTGGATTCCTTGGAAAACTGATCCTCCAATTCCTTATCAACAAAGTCCATTTTCCTTTTGGTTCTTTTGGCCAATTCCTTGTATCTTTGAGGTTTATTCTGTTGTGCTTCAACTTGCTTCTTTTGATCTTGAGATTCAGTGATTTCAGATGGCTGAGCAGGAATTTGTTGTGTTGGTTTCACAGCTTGTAGCTTGGCCAAGATAGTAGCTTGCTCTTTCTTTTGCTTAGACTTTTTGGCATCTAGAGTAGCTTGCTTCTTTTCTTGCTTTAGTCTTGCCTTTTCTTCTCTCTTTGCTTGAGCAAATTGAGGATGTACAGCCACCACACAAATTTCTTTACCATTTCTGAAAACTTTAGCAAATCTCCTTTTTAAAGCTGAATCAGCTGGATCCTTGTAGAAGACAATTGATCTTGACAGAAGCTTCTTCTCATCAGGCTTAAGTGTCTCATACACTGTATCCAAAAGGTTCTTTAATGATGATTTTGGATAGTTCACCCTTGGCTTCAGAATTATTTCAGCCTTTGAAGATTTGATGCAGGATGGCTGTCCTCTTTCCAGATAGTTCATGCTCATTTCATTCACAGAGATCTGCTTGACTTGAGAGTGATGAATGGCTGATTTTTATGGCTTCTTTACTAGCCCAAACTTCTTTTGTATGTCCTTATCAATTTTCTCCCAGTTGATTGGACTCAACTTTTTCTTTTCTGCTGCTCTTATGTTGGTCACTGCTTCATTGATCAGATCAATACTATCTGTTACTGGTGGCTTGGTGAAAGCAATTTTAGGCACAATTATTTTACTGATTTGAATGTGAAGCTTCTCCCCCTCACTTGGTCCTTTCTCCCCCTTTTTTTTATCATCAAGTTGAGTAGAGGAGGAGGTTTATGCAACCACCAGTTTCTGAAGCAAGTCTGTCTGTTGAGCTTGATGCAGATGAATGACTGTTAGAGATGCTTCCATAGCTGACATTCTTGTATCTAAGACATCTATCTTTGTGGAAAGATCAGAATTTTTCCTGAGTTGTCTCTTGATGTCAAGCATTGTAGCTTCTGGAAGCTTAGATTCCATCTTGTCAGAAATAGCCTTTTTCATCTCATCAATATCACCCTTGATGGTATTGACATCTCTATCATGTTGGAAGCCTTGAATCTGTTGTAGTTGGAGAGAAGCAAGATGTGCTTGAAGGAGCTTCTTGGTGTTGGTATTTTTAGTGGTTTGAAGAGCAGAATTTGTTTGATTTATGAGTTGGATCAGGGTTATCTTGAAGTAATGTTCATCACAATATTTTGAAAATGCCCATAATGGCATGCCTGATCTTGAACTGGAACCTACTTCTCCCCCGGTGTCCAATGGCTCTTCTTCACTATCTCCACCTTTATCTCCAAAGAAATCTGCTGAACCACCAGTCTCATAATCAACATCACCAGCTGTAGAGGGCAAAGTTGTGATGGAATCCTTAGCTCTTAGCATTGACTGAGTGGTATGCACCAAATTGAGCATCCTTTCTGCATTGTCATTGCCCTGTTCAGCTAGAAGTTGATAAGCTGGAACAGGGTGAGTAAATGCCTCAGCATCAAGGGAGGTGGAATCTATAACAGCTTGAGGTTGCTGAGATAGTCCCTCCCTATCTGCATCCTGGACATTCATTAACTCACTAGCAATGACATCCATCCTTATAGCTCATGTACCTGCATTTCTATCTTATTCTCTCTTTTATTGCATCAAGGTCTCATCCCTGGCTCCCCACCCTCACACCCTCACCTTCACCATCTAAGGTGGGACTCCATACACTCTCTTTTGCCAATCCTGAAGAACTGGATTGCATATTTTCACTCTTTTTCTCTCCTTTTTCCTGGGAGCAACCCAGACTCTCACTCATAACACTCTCTGCCCTCAATCCTAGGAGTGATTGTGCTACTACTAAGTCTTCTGCACTTGAAATAATAGATGAAATTTGAAGTTATGCAGAGACACCCGACAGATGAGGAATATCCATCGGGTTAGTAGTTTGACTATCTGACGGATAAATGCTGTTAAGCTTATCCGTCGGGATACAATCACTACTTGACGGATGAGCAATATCCATCGAGAGAGTAGAAATGAATGAACATGGAATTTGAAACTATTGTGGACTCTGTGCTGATTGATGAGATTTTGGGCACAGATGTTTCAACAGTTCCTGAAAGAATTGGCAAGTGAGCCAACAAATCATCCAAAAGATGATGCTCACTTGCACTAGATTTTGGCTTCCCTAACAAAGTTAAAGAAGGGGAATCATGAATTGATGTGTTGATCATATCCACATCCAGAGAGTTTGTGGGAGAGTTTGGTGTTTGAGGTGCTTCTATAACTAATGAATTTGGTTGTGACCCCACATTTATTGGAGCCACATCAAGCTGAATTTGTGAAGTGGAATAACATTTGAGGAAGCTTCAAGGTAATCCCCAGAGTTGGTAATTACAGTGACTGTGTCTTTAGCACCAGTTTGCACAGTATGTGAACCCTGTGCATCCCCAAAGGTTTTGGATTTCTTCTTTCTGGCATAAGTTTGGGGTGAGCTGGTTTCCCTTACCCTTTTGACCTGTGCTCTTGGTTGAGAGCTTTGTTCAATAGTCACATCCTTTTGGGAGGATGCAACTAGAAATGAGCTTTTATCCTTATTAATCACTGCAGTTTGTTGGGAAACTGCAGTGTGGCTAGGCCGGGAACCACTCAACTCTCCATCCTTATCCTTAGGGTTTCTTTTATGTTCACCCTGTCCCTCACCTACCTTTCCCACCTTCACACTCCCCTCTTTGGTTTTGGTGGATTTTACAACTAGCATCTTTTGAGAGATACCAGAGGGGGCTTTCTTTGATTTGGATTTTGAAACTTTTGATGGTTTGGTAGCTTGGGTAGGCAACTGTTGGGTCATTGACACAGTTGCCATAGCTACACTAGAATTCAAAAAAAATCTGTGAGGTTGGAAGAGTAGAGACAGATAAACTTACCTCACTTACCTGAGGTGCTTCCATTACAGGGAAATAGAAGAGTGGCCTCTCCTTGTGATGATTTACCCTGTTCAAATCTGCAATAATTATTCTCTCTTGAACCCAATAATTTAATTTGTTGTTTGGGTTCTCAAGCACAATTTCCTCAGAGAGGTGGTTAGCTAACATCATGAAAAATCTAGCATAATAAACATTTTTACCCCTCTTATTTAACTCCCCTAATTTAAACCCCAACTCAAAAAAAACAAGATCACTAAAATTAAAGAACTTATCTGTAACTAGCATGTAAAGCATGTTAAGCATGTGAATATTGACATAATCAAAATTACTGATTTTTCCAAAAAAGACCTTGGTCACTATATCACACATGAAACTCCATTCCTTCCTAAGACCCAATCTCTTAATGTCACTTAACTTAGAAGTAGAGAGTGCATAGTTCATGGAATTAAGCATATTAACTATATCAGTGTCAGTGTGTGGTGAAGTTACAGTATTATCAGGAATCTTGAAGCATGCTTTGATAACATCACTATTAATACATAATTCATTACCTTTAATGATGAGTGTGATGGTCTTATATGTCGAGTTGTAAGAAGCAGTAGTCCACATCTCTTCAACAACCTCACAGAAGATGGTGGGTGATTCTAGCATTGCATAACTGAGTTTGCAGTTCTTTACGAAATCCATCATTTTGTGGTAGTCACTTGAATGTTGAATCCCCTTGTTTACCAGAGCCGTGAAGTTGTTCTTCTCATAGATGTATCCAGTTTGTGACATGATCTTGACTACTGGTGCCATTGTTAGAGAGTGGAAATTGCAGAGATTGAGATGATAGTTGCTTTTAAGAAAGAGAGAATTTAGAGCAGATGATTTGAGATTGATAAAAGAAAAGTGATGGAAATGAATTAAGTTTTTATACTATCTCAAAAAATAATTGTCAAAAATAATAAAGTAAAATAAAGTAACCAATAAAAATTGCCCAAAATAGCCGTTTAAAAATAAACTGTAAAAGTTCCACCAATTATCCGTCGTGTTATGCTTACAAACTGTAAGTATACTCGATGGATAAGGTTCAGGGAATTAACGGCTAAAATTCAGACAATTCGACGGATGAGAGTAAGTCAGTTATCCGTCGAGTTATAAAATATTCCAGAAAAGTAATTGATTTTATTAATAAAATGTATACCGACGGATGATCAAACTCGATGGATACTGATCATCCGTCGAGATGTAAATTTTGACTTAGCCAAAATTTCATCCAAGACTGTAAAACCAATTAAATTTATGGCTGCATTACAACTTGCAAATTTTCTAAGAAGATTTAAGAGTAATTTAGCATACCTAACTCACTTACCAACCTTGAAAAGGTGGATTCATCCAGTGGCTTG
This sequence comes from Apium graveolens, assembly GCF_009905375.1. Taxonomy (NCBI): domain Eukaryota; kingdom Viridiplantae; phylum Streptophyta; class Magnoliopsida; order Apiales; family Apiaceae; genus Apium; species Apium graveolens. The sequence continues at coordinate 245,374,832 of NC_133649.1, read as the reverse complement.
GTAAATATATCTGCAAGCTGCTTTTCACTTGGAACAAAATGTAGTTCCACAGTACCATTCATTACATGTTCCCTTATGAAGTGGTACTTGATGTCTATGTGCTTTGTCCTTGAATGCTGTACTAGATTTTCAGTGATGGCAATTGCAATTGTGTTATCACAGAAAATGGGAATTCTTTCCACTTGCAGACCATAGTCTAGCAATTGGTTTTTCATCCACAAAATATGTGCATAGCAACTGCCAGCAGCAATATATTCAGCTTCAGCTGTAGAAGTAGAAATTGAATTTTTCTTTTTACTGAACCAGGACACAAGCTTATTTCCTAGAAATTGATAGGTTCCTGTTATACTTTTTCTATCAATTCTACAACCTGCATAATCTGCATCTGAATAACTAGTTAGATCAAAACCAGAATCTCTAGGGTACCAAATGCCAAGTTTTGGTGTTCCTTTGAGATATCTGAAAATTCTCTTAATAGCTACTAAGTGAGATTCTCTAGGATCAGCCTGAAATCTAGCACACAAACATGTAGCAAACATTATATCTGGCCTACTAGCTGTTAAGTACAGAAGTGAGCCAACCATGCCCCTATAACTTGAAATATCCACAGACTTTTTAGTAGTGTTTAATTCAAGCTTAGTTGCAGTGGCCATGGGAGTTTTTGCAGATGTGCAATCCATTAGATCAAACTTCTTTAAAAGATCATAAATGTATTTAGTTTGACTAATGAATATTCCATCACTAACTTGCTTAACTTGCAAACCAAGAAAGTAAGTTAGTTCTCCCATCATACTCATTTTATACTTACTTTGCATCAATTTGGCAAACTTTTTGCAAAGTTTTTCATCTGTAGAGCCAAAAATAATGTCATCTACATAAATTTGAATAAATATACTAGAGCCATTAACATTTCTAAAGAAAAGAGTTTTGTTTACAATACCTCTAGTGAAGTGATTCTCTAAAAGAAACTTTGACAAAGTGTCATACCAGGCTCTAGGTGCTTGCTTCAGTCCATAAAGTGCTTTCAAAAGATAGTAAACATATTCTGGAAAGTTTGGATCTTTAAAACCAGGAGGCTGACTGACATAGACTTCCTCCTCCAAATCTCCATTCAGAAAGGCACTTTTGACATCCATTTGATAGACTTTGAAATTGGCATGGGCTGCATAGGCTAAGAAGATTCTGATAGCTTCAAGTCTTGCAACAGGAGCAAATGTTTCATCAAAATCTATTCCTTCTTGTTGACAATAGCCCTTAGCAACCAATCTAGCTTTGTTCCTGACTACTATGCCATTTTCATCCATCTTGTTTCTGAATACCCATTTGGTGTCTATTGGATTCTTTCCTTTAGGCTTGGGCACCAGCTTCCATACCTTATTCCTCTCAAATTGGTTTAGCTCCTCCTGCATAGCTAAAATCTAATCAGGATCCAACAAAGCTTCTTCTACCTTCTTTGGTTCTTCCTTAGAAAGAAAGCTGCTGTATAGACATTCTTCTTGAGTTGCTCTCCTTGTTTGAACTCTAGAAGATACATCACCAATGATGAGCTCAAAGGGGGTGATCCTTTGTCCATTTCCTTTGTTGAGGTAGATTAGCTCTAGATGAAGAGGCCTCATTGTTGTCTTGATGTGTGATTGAGTTTTGATTGTTAGAAACTCCCCCTGAGTTAATGGATCTTTGATTTGAGAAAGGGGAGCTTTCTGTAAGTGATCTATTCTGACTTTCATCTTCTTTTGAAGACCCGACGGATGGTGAATTTTGAGTACCGACGGATGAGGCTGGTTGTCTCCCGACGGATAAGGCAGATTGTCTCCCGACAGATGAAGCATTATGCAACTCGACAGATGTTGAATTTTGTGCTTCATAGTAGATTTTTCTGCATTATCCTTTGATACTGTTTCTTGATCACTTTCATCATCACTGTCATCACTGACCATCTCCACATTGTCAAATTTGAGGCTCTCATGGCAATCTCCATCTTGCAGTCCTTCAATCTTTTTATCAGCGAACACAACATGTATTGATTCCACAACAATGCTGGTTCTTAGATTGTAGACTCTGTATGCTTTACCAACAGCATATCCAACAAAAATTCCTTCATTTGCTTTAGCATTAAACTTCCCATTCTGATCATTTTGATTTCTCAAGATATAACATTTACAACCAAAGACATGAAGAAAATTTAGAGTTGGCTTCTTGTTCTTGAACAATTGATAGGGAGTCATGCATTTTGCTTGATTAACCAGAGAAATATTTTGATTGTAGCATGCAATGTTTACAGCTTCAGCCCAGAAATATGTTGGTAATTTGGATTCTTCAAGCATTGTCCTGGTAGCTTCAATAAGTGATATGTTCTTCCTTTCTACCACTCCATTTTGTTGTGGAGTTCTTGCTGCTGAAAACTCATGCAAAATCCCATATTCTTCACAAAATGGTCTCATGACAGAATTCTTGAACTCAGTTCCATTGTCACTCTTGATTCTTCTAACTTTGAAATCAGGATGATTATTGACTTGCCTTATGTGATTGATGATGATTTCACTAGCCTCATCTTTAGACTTTAGGAAATATGTCCAAGAGAACTTTGAGAAATCATCTACAATTACTAGGCAAAATCTTTTCCTTGAGATGGACAACACATTGACTAGTCCTAACAAATCCATGTGTAGCAGTTGCAAAGGTTCTTCAATTGTTGAATCAAGCTTCAACCTGAATGATGCTTTGATCTGCTTTCTTTTTTTGCAGGAATCACACAATCCATCCTTAGTAAACTCCACTTGAGGAATGCCTCTAACCAGTTCTTTCTTTACTAGTTCATTCATGGTCTTGAAGTTTAGATGGGATAGCTTCTTGTGCCATAACCAACTTTCATCCTGACTTGCTTTGCTGAGAAGACAAGTAACAGATTCTACATTTGATGAGTTGAAGTCAGCTAGGTACACATTTCCTTTTCTCACACTAGTGAGAACCACTTTGTTGCTCCTCTTGTTAGTCACAACTCACAACACAGGCTTCTGAGTTGAAGGTTACTGAATTACCTTTATCACAAAGCTGGCTGATACTCAACAGATTATGCTTGAGACCATCCACTAAGGCAACCTCCTCAATGATGACATTGTCTTTTGAAATCAAGCCATATCCCATAGTATAACCCTTGCTGTCATCTACACAAGTAATACTTGGGCCAGCTCTCTCCTTGAACTCTGTGAGCAGGGCAGAATCACCAGTCATGTGTCTTGAACAACCACTATCCAAGTACCATAGATTCTTTCTGTTTCCCTGTACACATCAAAATCAAATAAAAGTTGATTTTGGTACCCAAGTTTCCTTGGGTCCTGCCTTGTTAGCTTTCTTTTTCTGTTTCTTAGGTTTGATCTCATTTGACTTGGGGATATCAGATTCATCCTTAGTCATTTGAGTTGGACCTTTGAAACCATTCATTACAGCATAATTATCATGCATATTTTGATTAACAGGGAATGGCATGCTATTAGTAAACATGTTATTCCAGTAAGGCATGCTAAATGGCATTTGTGGCATACTAAATGAAGCATAATAAGGATTAGGTGTAAATGGCATATTAGCAATCTGTGCATTCATATTCTGTGTAGATAAAGCATTCATAGGCATAGAAGGCATGGCATTCATGTTGGGAAAATAAGGTGGCACAGATGTGGAAGTAGGCATGACAGTTTTGCAATTAACAGACAAATGATTTACACTACCACACTTGACACAGATTTTTCTATTAGCATATTTATCAGGTGTGTAGTTGTTGTGCTTGTTAATTCCTACTTTACCATTTCTATTGTTTTTCTTTTTAGCCTCTGTTTTAACCTCAATCTTTTACAGTCTTTCACTCAATTGCTTGACAGTCATATGACCAACATTAGCCTTTTTCTCCTTCTTCACTTGACTGGATTCTCCTGGAACAAAATTCTTGGAAACTAATCCATATTTCTCATTTAACTTGACAAGTTTGGCTTTACTCACAGGCTTGCTCACAGTCGATGGATGAGGATTTATATCACTCGACGGATAACCCTTTTTGTTATCCGACAGATGACCCTCATCATCCGTCGAGTCTACATCTGTTAGCAATCCTTCAACCAAATTGGATTCCAGCTTCTCCTTATTCTTCTTCCAGGCTGCATCATAGAAGGACTCAATACCTTGAACTTTGGTGATTTGAGCATGAACATCTCTAGATGTTTTCCATGCCTTAATCACCTCCTATTCTCGTTCAAGTTGCTTCTTCAAGATCTCTTCTTTCTTCAAGGACTCAGTTAATTCATCCTTAGCAATTTTACACTCAATTCCTAATTTTTCAAATTCAATGAACTGAGACTCTAGCACATTATTCCTCTCACTCAAAAACAAATTATTTTCTTTGATTTTAGCATTTTCCTTAGTAAGAGACTTAAATGTAACATGCAAATGATATAGTTCTATAGACATGTCATTTATTGCATCATTACACTCAGCTTTAGATAAATGTGCAAGGTTAGTAGTGATTACCTGATTGCTTGAAGAACTTGTCTCTGTTTCATCAGACTTGGCCATTAGGGTTAGATTGACATAGCTGACATCTTCATCCTCATCCAGACCATCTGCTGCCCAGTCATTCTCTTGTGTAATGAAATCCCTTTCCTTTTGTTTGAGTAACTCAAAGTATTTATGTTTATAATCCACAGGATCAAACTTCTTTTTCTTGGAATCCGACTTTCTACACTCACTGGCAAAGTGCCCTGCCAAGCCACATTTGAAACATTTGAATTTAGATTTATCCACCATGTTTCTTTTTGGCTTGACTGCTCCAAAGTTCTTCTTGAACTTGAGCTTGGAAAATCTTCTGGAAAGAAATGTTAGATGTTCATCAATATCTTCCATGTCATCTTGGCTCAAAGAATCTTCATTTTCTGCTACCAGCCCTTTGCCCTTGTTTCCATAGACCTTTGAAGTTGATTCAACAGCTTCCATATTCATCTCCTTCTCTTTCTCTCACTCAGCAACTAGTGCAATGGATCCTCCTTTCTTCTTTCCTCTCTCCATCCTCTCATCTTGCTATATTTCAAGCTCATAAGTTTTCAGGATGCCAAACAGTCTCTCCAAAGTAAACTCTTTGTAATCTTGAGAGTTTCTCAATGAGACTGTCATAGGTTTCCATTTCTTTGGAAGAGATCTAAGGAACTTAAGATTGGAGTCTTTTGTCTGATAGACCCTTCCATGCAACTTCAGAGTATTTAGTAGTTTTTGAAACCTACTAAAGATGTCAGTGAGAGACTCACTTTCTTCACTATGAAAATGCTCATATTGCTGAATGAGTAGCTGCATCTTATTCTCCCTTACTTGCTCAGTGCCATCACAGATAATCTGTATAGTATCCCAAACTTCCTTGGCAGTTTTGCAATTGATGATGTTGTCAAACATGTCACCATCAACTCCATTGAACAGGATATTCATGGCCTTCTTATCTTTCCTGACTTGTTCAATATCAGGATCAGACCATTCATGCCTTGGCTTGGGGACTGATGGCTCATTTCCAATTGTAGCTCTCATTGGTACATGAGGGTCTCTCTCTATGCAATCTACATAGGCCTCATCTTGAGAAGTAAATGGAGATGCATTTTTACCTTCCAATGATGGTAATTATCTTTATCCAAAAAAGGAATCTTGACTCCAACATCCTTCTTGTTCATCTTGCTGTTTTGTTGTGATCTTTAAACTCTTTGTTTATCAACAGCTTGCTCTGATACCAATTGTTAGTCCCTAACAATGCAACAAGAATTACAGAAGGGGGGTTGAATGGAATTCTTGAAACTTTTTCTTGGTTTATAAAATGTTCTAACTTAAAATATATATCTGAGTGAATTGATTTGCAAAGTGCGGAATAATAACTTGGAATGAATCAAAACATAAGTAATTAAAAACACAAGTCTTTAAAAACTTTCTGGTGGATTTGAAAGTATCCACTAGAGATATATATTATATCAAGAGAACTCTGTGTAACAAGATTTGCTCACAGCTGCGTACAAATATGAACAACTAAGTTTGCAGAGAAATGCTAAGAATACAGCTTACAGATGTTTCTCTAAGAAATTGTTGCTTAGTTTTCTTCTTATTCTATTTGCTACTTCTTGGTTTATATATGACCAAGATTACAAAGTGATGAGACAAGATAATAAAACAAAACCTATCAAGTCTAATACTATGCTGCTTTATTACTCTATTTCAGTATCTTTGAATATCTTCATAATAGCATGGAAATGGCAATGCTTCTTTATTCTCTAAAACCCAGTTGAATAGGCTTCCACATTCCATTTGCGTACACTCGACGCATATAACTGTGTTGTCACTGTCAACAGATGTTTGAATTCTTTATCCGCCAGGTTCATGATCATCCGTCAGGTTGCCTAGTTGATCATCCGTCGAGTGGCATTGTTGTTTATCCGTCGGGTAGCAATCTGGCACTTGACTTCATTTCATTTACACAGAATTACAAGACATCATCTATGTACAATTGATCAATCTATTCTGCATATCTAATTAAAGTCAACATGACTTGAGTAATACTACAGAATCTGAACAATATGCATGCAAAAATGTGCTACAGACTTATTGTTACACAAGCTACTCACTTGATGGATAATAAATCATCATCCGTCGGGACTATAATTCTTATCCGTCGAGTGCTACATTTTTCACTAAATAAAATCTACTAAGGTATTTTTTTAATGAAATCATCAAGTTCACAACATATCCACAACAGCTGCCAACTTACTTTTGTGCAGAAGCTGTGAATACAACATATTATACTCAGAATATCTCCTTGATCTATCAAGCAAAAGGCATGACTTCATATCAGATATTCAAGAATACGAAGCCAACTCTAAATTTTCTTCATGTATTTGGATGCAAATGCTACATTCTAGGGAATCAAACTGAACAATATGGAAAGTTTGATGCTAAAGCAGATGAAGGAATTTTTGTTGGATATGCTATTGGAAAAGCATATAGAGTCTACAATCTTAGAACAACCATTGTTATGGAATCTGTACATGTTGTTTTTGATGATAAGAAGATTGAAGGACTAAAAAATGAAGGTTTCCATGATAGCCTCAAATTTGAGAATGTTGACATGATTTGTGATGATAGTGATCAAGAAATAGTGGCTAAAGATAATGCAGAAAAGATTATCTCCAATGATGCTCAAAATTCAGCATCAGTCGAGTTACATAATGCATCATCCGTCGGTAGACAATCGGCTTCATCCGTCGGGATACAAAGTGCATCATTCATCGGAACAATGAGAGAAGCTGAGAGTCAAAATAGATCACTTATCGAAAGAACTCCTTCTTCAAATCAAAGATCCACAAACTCAGGGGGAGTTTCTTCTAATCCAAACTAAGTCACACATCAAGACAATGATGAGGCCTCTTCATCTAGAGATAATCTACCATAACAGAGAAAATGGACTAAAGATCACCCTTTTGAACTGATCATTGGTGATGAATCTTCTAGAGTTAAAACAAGAAAAGCGACTCAAGAAGAATGTCTTTGTAACAGCTTTGTCTCAAAGAAAGAACCATGCACAACTTCATCACAACGGACATAAATGGTATAGATCCCGTAGTACCTCCTCTCAAGAACCTCAAAATCCCCTGATATATAACTATCCCCAAATCAATATAATCGCCCAGAAGAATACCCCACAACAGAAGAGCACGCTCCACCGTAATCTCATGCACATGAGAAGATGGCATGATGTTAGCACATATAAAAGAATTCTAAGCCCGTGCAAACCTGTTCATGCACGACGCAGGGAACGTGAAGTAATCAGTTGTGACCCTCTTGAACTTCCAGTGAGTCTCGGGCACACACAGAGTAGCAACGATCATATCCAAGTTGAAGTCCTCCGGAATCTTATCGTTCCAAGTGTCCTGACTGGGCTTCCTCGTGGGCCGCTCAATCACCCTCCTTATCGCATTAGCACTATACTCCACAGTCATCCCCTAACCACCATGAAGCCATTCTTCTCCGCCTTCACATTAGCATAGAACTCTCGAATAACACTCATGGGCACAACAGCGGGAGCCTCACAAAAAGGAACCCAGCCCATCTCCAGAATCATCTCTAACAACTTTCCATCCTTCCCTGATGGCAGAAAACCTCGCTCCTTTGCTATAGGCTTCGAGAGAAGCCTTGTTTACTCCTCTTCAGCCTCTGGAGTCGAAAACCTTGGTCTCACACCACCCGCAGATGAAGAATCAGTGGTGTTGTTGCTTACTTGAGTTCTTTGTCTCTTAGGTGCCATTGGGATTGAATAAGAGAGAATAAAAGCTAAGTGTTTGCCATGCCCCTATGACATAAGCGCTCTTAGGCCCCATCAGAAACTAGGGGTGTTTGAGAATTTGTGAAGTGGTGGAGAAGTTTGTGTGTAAGTGTATGTATATATAGGTGGTGAGAAGAGAACTAGATATGGAATAGAAGTGGGAATTGATTATGGGAATCGTGGGAATAATGGGTTTGATTTAGAGAGGGAAATTTGGGATGTGGAAGAGTAAAATTCGGGTAGAAATTGATTTTAGTAGTAAAAATCCCGATTTTCTCTTCACAAACTGATGTTTTTTTTCTGAATCAGGACCCCGGCACGGCCGCGCGCTTGACCAGCGTGGGCGCGCTTGGTTTCTAGAAAAACAGCACGGCCGCGTACTAGATCAGCGCGGGCGCGCTTGGCTTCCTTAGAATTTCCATATATCGATCCCAAGCCTCACACAGAGATTCTCCAGTTTGCTGAGCAAACTGAGTAAGAGTATTCCTGATCACAGTAGTCTTCGCCATAGGGAAGAATTTAGTGAGAAACTTTTGAGCAAGATCTTCCCAAGTAGTGATAGACCCTGGTGGTTGAGAATGTAACCAACACTTAGCTTTATCCCTCAGAGAGAATGAGAAGAGTCGTAGTTTAATAGCATCTTCAGTCACACCATTGAACTTAAAAGTGTCACATATCTCGATAAAATCCCTGATGTGCATGTTGGGGTCTTCTGTAGGAGAACCCCCAAACTGAACTGAGTTCTGTATCATCTGAATTGTGCTTGACTTGATCTCAAAAGTGTTAGCCGAGATGGCTAGCCTGATGATGCTTGACTGAATATCATTGATCTTAGGCTGAAAACAGTCCATCAAAGCCTTAGGAATTTCTACTTGATCTCCCATCACTACTAAAACTGGTTCCTCGACTTTCTCTTCTTCTTCTACCTTCTCTTCGTCCTCAAAAACTTCCTTCCGAATCACTACAACTTCTTCCTCGGCTTGATCCAGAGTTCTCTTACGAGCCCGCGAAGGCGTATGCCTACATGCTCGCTAGAGTACCTGAAATAAGGCAAGGAAACATATAAGTAACAATGTCCGAGTCAATGAACTTTTACGACCACCGATGACAAACACATAAACTAAAAATTAACACCGAGTCCCCGGTAGCGGCGCCACAAACTTGTGAGTCGCTAAACATGCGCTAAAATTCACGCAGGTATACGCGTTCGCAAGTAGTATAAGATATAAATCAGATTCATTCCCACAGAGACTGGTTTAGTTTAGTGATCAATTTATGCACCTATGCCAATGTATGGTAATTTTCAATGCTAAGATGATTAACAAATTGAGATTACTTTTAACTAACTTAAGCTAACAATTATAACTAAGAGAATAAGAACTATTGAATTAATATATATGACAAACATGGGATTCTAACTTCATTAGATACTTCATTCAATAGCCTTTTCATTCTCAACCTTAGCATGTAATGGTGATGACACTAATCAGATAACACGAAACTTATAAATGCCAACTTTCGTTGCATGAATACCATACTACCAGACATCCACAAAAGAGATAGAGGCTAAATAGACACCAATTATATTGAGACTCTATATGTCTATAGAATTTGACAACATAACGGTTTAACGCACAAGTTATCTATCATGATTACAAAGGGCAAGTAAGATGGTTAAAATTACCTACGAATCATGCACAACAATAACACATGAACCTATGTTAGCATGTCAAGTTCTAAATCCTTAAATTCACTTTTGCTTCATTAAGAATTAACACACAATATTTTAAGTTCGCGACGCTCATAAGACGAATACGCACAACCAATACTAGGATATCATACAATCATTACGCACTAAGGCATCGAAATAAATTAACTAAAGAAATCCATAAATAAATCCGTTAGAACCCCACGATAGCGATTAGCCCATAATCAGACTCATCATCAACATTGGTTCCGATGAAAGCATGGTATATTAAACGTAGTCTTTATAAACAAATAATAAACCAAGTACAAAACAAGAGTATATGTTCAAGAATAAGAAAACTAGCATTCAACATTACAACTTAAACAAAGAATCGCAAGTAAAAATTAGATCTTCTTTGCCTTGGTTGAATTGTGCTAAAACGGTCTTCTTACGCCTTCTTCTTGTGCTCTCGTATGTCTCTCCTTAAAAATGAGCTTATTTATGTATATATAGCAGCCCCATGCAGAGTAGAAGTCTTCTGGATCAAAAGCCCAATAGAATAAGGATTTCTTTTCTCGACCTGGCGCGGACGCGGGCGCGCTGAGTTTCTGGACTTTGGGCGCGGCCGCACGCTATCACAGCCCGGGCGCGCTGACTTCATGTATAAAAATATGACTTCTTCAGTTTCCTTGCTGATTGAGCCGATTTTCCAAGATTTTTATTCCAACACCTCCCTAACACCAAATTAGCACCAAAATAATGCTAATTCACCTGATTACCTGGATAATGCCTGAAAATGTAAAAATACTAGAAAACACATTAAAACATCAACAACTTGAGTAAAAATACACCAATTCAAAGTTTTAAGGAGCGTAATAAAGTGTCATAAATGCCACTCAACACTCTGATTCAGGTCTTCGTATTACAGCTTTAATTACATTATTAAGGTAGTAATAACTTTACTGCTTCGAATACTGACAGTCAATAAACAACTATACTTTCATTGGAATCCTTTCTGGTACTGTAGACAACGTCTTCATTGCTACTATAATCTTGAATACTTAATTCATTTTTCTTCACCGATACTTGAATATATAAATGAACTTCTGTCAGTGAGTATAGCTTCAAGACTGTAGTTGTCTTCTTTAACCTCCGTCTATACCATTTCTTCAATTCTTTATATTCCTATGCTTCGAACACTGTCTATCTTCAATCAATGCTGATACACTGAAATCTTCTGGTAGAACTTATACACTGAATCTTCATCATTTCTGAAACCCTGAAAGTCTTTAACCTGTATTCTTCACTGAGGCATGATCATATTAATGAACATCTTTTAGTGACCTATAAACCGACTTCACGCTTTCTTCTAATCTTTTGATTCTTTGTATTTGCATTGTTTTCATTTCTTCTGATTTCTTGTGTAGTCGTAGTATTATAAACCTGTCCTGTTTTAGTGTTGCTATCGTGCTGAGTTATCACGTAACTATTCGTACAGCTACGTAGTCTCACCAACAATCTCCCCCTATTTGATTGTTAAACCTAAGAAACAAATTAAATAGTGAGGATAACTCAACTAACAAATAGAAAAAGTAAAATACCAGGACTTGTAAATAATGCTACTGGTTTTCTGGATCAAATACTGTATTTCCAGATTTCTTGGGTAACTGAAATGAAAGATGCTTGTTTCTCTAGCACTGAACTGATCTTCAAGTAGTTTCATCTTCATTTCCTTGGTTCTTCAAATCTCTGCCGATAATATTTTTCAGTCTTGAAGTAATCATCAGCAGCTTCCTTTGTACAACCACATTTCCTGTTGCGAAGCACATATCTCTCTTGCTTCTCCCCCTATGAGAGTCGACTACTTAAAGGAGATCACCTTCTTTTACCACCTCTCCCGTACAAAAGGATTCGGAGATAAAAACCAATGGTACTCCCCTTTTAGAAAACAACTTCTCCCCTTATGAAGAATAGTGATGAACCAAACCACTTCTTCCGATTACTAGGAAATCACCTTGTGTTTACCACCTCTCCCGTACAATAGGATCCGTAGTTACAAACAACAATGGTGTGGTGTAGTGTACATGTGCTTTTGTTAGTCGCTAAACACGCGCTAAAATTCAAACAAGTACGCAGTTCGCAAGTAGTATAAGATATAAATCAGATTCGTTCCACAGAGACTGGTTTAGGTTAATGTTCAATTTATGCACCCATGCAACACTGTATGGTTATTTTATTCTCAACCTTAACATGTAATGGTGATGACACTAATCAGATAACACTAAACTGATAAACGCCAACTTTCGTTGCACGAATACCATACTACCAGACATCCATAAAAGAGATAGAATCTGAATAGACACCAATTATATTGAGACTTTATATGTCTGTAGAATTTGACAATATAACGGTTTAACGCACAAGTTATCTATCATGATTACATAGGACAAGTAAGATGGTTAAAATTACTTACGAATCATGCATAACAATAACACATGAACCTATGCTAGCATGGCAAGTTCTAAACCCTTAAATTCACTTTCGCTTCATTAAGAATTAACACACTATCTTATAAGTTCACGACGCTCATAAGATGAATAAGCACAACCAATACTAGGATATCATACAATCACTACACACTAAGGCATCGTAACAAATCAACTAAATAAATCCATAAATAAATCCGTTAGAACCCCACGATAACGATTAGCCCATAATCGGACTCATCATCAACGTGGGTTCCGATGAAAGTATGGTATAATAAACGTAGCCTTTATAAACAAATAATAAACCAAGTACAAAATAAGAGTATAGGTTCAAGAATAAGAAAACTAGCATCCAGCGTTATAACTTAAACAAAGAATCACAAGTTAAAACTAGATCTTCTTCGCCTTGGTTGAATTGTACTAAAACGGTCTTCTTACGCCTTCTTCTTGTGCTCTCGTATGCCTCTTCATAAAAAACGAGCTTATTTATGTATATATAGCATCCCCATGCAGAGTAGAAGTCTTCTGGATCAAAAGCCCAATAGAATCAGGATTTCTTTTCTCGACCTGGAGCGGCCGCGCGCTTGACCAGCACGGGCGCGCTGAGTTTCTGGACTTTATGCGCGGCCGCGCGCTATCACAGCGTGGGCGCGCTAACCTCCTATATAAAAATCTGTCTTCTTCAATTTCCTTGCTGATTGAGCCGATTTTCCAAGAGCTTTTATTCCAACACCTCCCTAACACCAAATTAGCACCAAAACAATGCTAATTCACCCGATTACCTGGATAATGCCTGAAAATGTAAAAACACTAGAAAACACATTAAAACACCAACTTGAGTACAAATACGCCATTTCAAAGCTTTACGGAGCGTAATAAAGTGTCATAAATTCCATTCAACATACCCCCAAACTTGAATTGATGGTTGTCCTCAAGCATAAACAGACTCAAAGAACAAGAAATAAAAATGCATGAATGCAACTAAATAAATGCAACGATCCCCTTAGAATAACTAAACCAATCAACAAGCAACATCTCAACAAATGCAGTTATTCACTTATAGATCAATCAAACCTCATAAATCAATCTACAAACCAGAGACGTGCGTGTGTGCAACTGTTTACAGATATACTATCGCAACTAGATCAATAATCATGACTCACTACTCATCAAAGCAATCACAAGGTTATAAATAGAATAAAAGCTAGACTCAAAATAACTTATAACACTTCAATTCTTATATCGGAGTTTACATGGATTCACGCTTTTATTCACAACAAAACAACACAAATATGCTTATTTGACCATGCAATGAGTGAGGTCCACAAAGACTTATACAATAGTACCCATGTAGCGACCGTTAGGTTAGCGGATCCCAGACTATAAAATCCCTAGGTCACTAGGCACAAATTCCCCTAAGAACCTAACAACTCGAGTATTAAAGAGCCCACTCGTGATCAATTTTACATAACACTCAAATACTTTTTTTTCTTTTCTTCTTTTTTTTTTCAAATTTCTAAACGAGTGTATTTCGCTCCATCTCGCTCAACCCTAGACTACTCATATAAATATGAGCCAGCTACTGGCCATTTGACACCTAGCCACAAAACTAGCAATGAAATCCAATTTCCTCCAATTTTTAAATATCCATGTTAATTTATTATTAAGAGAATATCCTAAATTCTAAATATAAACAAGCGATTAAACCTCGACAAAAAAACAAACCATGACCATGATCTAGCACTCAAGCAACCTATAAGACTTAGTGAAATACAATTGCCTCTAGCATGCAAATCAATTCAATAAGACTTAACATCACTAACTGCGACATCACTCCACTAGCATTAACATCACAAATGAGTTGGCAAAATCAATTAAGGGATCATGTTGTAATGCAAATGCATGAAACTACATGAACAAACTATCATAAAAACTATCAAAATAACAAAAAAAACTACTACATGGCAAAATATGCAACTATATGCACTAAACTATCATGAATATGCAAACTATATGTGACTCACACAAAATATATTCCTTCAACTACTACCCCCAAACTTAAAATATTCACTGTCCTCAGTGAAGGTAATAGTAAGGAATCAGGCATACCTACTCCGAATCAGGATCATCCCCCTCAACGGGTGGAGTGTCAGGCGTGTCTGGAGGTGGATACACGGAATCCTCACCAAATACTGGCCACTGAATGTCAACACCGGTGGCTCTGAATGCAGTCCCAAGTGCCTGGGTGAGATCACGTGCAAACCGATTATGGATGTCGTGCATCGCATCCATCCTCCTCGCTAGACGCCTATACTGCGTTATACTTAAACTAGATCTAACATCAGCTCCTTCCTCCTCCTGCTCCTGCTGTGACGGACCAACATCCTCTCCCAACTGAGCTCTCCAAGCTGCTTCCCTTGCCAGCTGTGTCCCACCGGCGAAAGTATGATCCACTGGCCTACCACCTGGCAGATGATCATATGAATAACCAAGCCCCTTAGGATCGGGCTTGCCACCATACCACTCAGTCATGTTCAACAACGTAGAACTGTTGATAGGAGCACTGGGAAGCTGTAGCTACTCATGTACGGGCGAATGAACACCAACTGCCACATAAAACTTCTTCACAACAGACGCATATGGTATAGATCCGGTAGTACCTCCTCTCAAGAACCTCAAAAACCCCTGATATATAACCATCCCCAAATAAATATAATATCCCTAAAGAATACCCCACAACAGATGAGCACGCTCCACCGTAATCTCATGCACATGAGAAGATGAAATGATGTTAGCATAGATAAAAGAATTCCAAGCCCGTGTAAACTTGTTCATGAACGATGCAGGGAATGTGGAGTAGTCAGTTATGCCCCTCTTAAACTTCCAGTGAATCTCGGGCATACACAGAGTAGCAATGATCAGATCCAAGTTGAAGTCCTCTGGAGTCTTATCATTCCAAGTGTCCTGACCGGGCTTCATCGCGAGCTGCTCAATCACCCTCCTTATCGCATCAGCACTATACTCCACAGTCATCTGCCTTACCACCGTGAAGCCATTCTTCTTCGCCTTCGCATTAGCATAGAACTCTCAAACAACACTAATGGGCACAGCACCGGGAGCCTCGCAAAAAGGAACCCATCCCATCTCCAGAATCATCTCTAACAACTTACCATCCTTCCCTGATGGCAGAAAACCTCGCTCCTTTGCTATAGGCTTCGAGAGAAGCCTCGTGTACTCCTATTCAGCCTCTGGAGTCAAAAACCTCGGCCTCATACCACCCGCAGATAAAGAATCGGTGCTGCTGCTGCTTACTTGAGTTCTTTGTCTCTTAGGTGTCATTGGGATTGAATAAGAGAAAATAAAAGCTAAGTGTTTGAGAGAGATTTGTGTTTGAGAATTTGTGAAGTGGTGGAGAAGTTTGTGTATAAGTGTATGTATATATAGGTGGTGAGAAGAGAATTAGATATGAAATAGAAGTAGGAATTGATTATGGGAATTGTGGGAATAATGGGTTTGATTTAGAGAGGCAAATTTGGGATGTGGAAGAGTAAAATTCGGGTAAAAATTGATTTTATAGTAAAAATCCCGATTTTCTCTTCAGAAACTGTTGTTATTATTTTTCTGAGTAGGGACCCCGGCGCGGCCGCGCGCTTGACCAGCGCAGGCGCGCTCACCTTCTGCCAAATCGGCGCGGGCACGCGCTAGATAAGCGCGGGCGCGCTTGGTCTCGGGAAAAATAGCGCGGCCGCACACTAGAACAGCGCGGGCGCGCTTGGCTTCTGAAGTTGGCCCCAAATTTTTTTCTTTTTCTAATTTTTTTGTGTTTTTCTCTTTTCTTCTTGCTGCCTCTACCTACTAATGTACAACACACTTGGGTTGCCTCCCAAGAAGCGCTTATTTTACGTAGAATCTTGAGATCAAACGGATAATAAAATGACACTAACCACCTCGCGGGTTGCCATGTCACCATATTAATGCTTCAACCTCTGACCATTTACCTTGAATGCTTGGCCCGGATCATTCTCAAAAATTTCCACTGCTCCATGTGGAAACACAGTTTTGATTAGGAAAGGCCCTGACCACCTTGACTTCAAATTTCCGGGAAAAAGATGGAGATGAGAGTTAAATAAAAGAACTTGTTATCCCGACATAAATAATTTGAGCATTAGACCCCTATCGTGCCACCTCTTGACCTTCTCCTTGTACATTTTGTTGTTCTCATAAGCTTGAAGTCAAAAATCGTCGAGTTCATTCAATTGAAGCATCATCTTCTTTCCAGCTGCATCCAAGTCAAGATTCAACTTCTTCAAAGCCCAATGTGTCTTATGCTTGAGCTCCACAGGAAAATGACACCCCTTACCATAAACCAGCTGGAACAGCGACATTCACAATGGAGTCTTGTATGTTGTTCTATACGCCTCAAACAACTTCATCAAGCTTCAAAGACCAATCCTTCATTGATGGACACACAAATTTCTCTATAATGCACTTAATCTCTCTATTAGACACTTTAGCTTGACCATTTATCTGAGGATGATAAGCCGTAGCAATGCGATGATTCACATTATACCTTTGCATCATAGCAGTGAACTTGCGATTTCAAAAATGCGAACCCTCATCACTAATTATGACTCTTCGAGTTCCAAACTTTATAAATATCTGATTGTGAAGAAAATTAAACACCACCTTTGCATCGTTCGTTGGCAATGCCTTAACTTCAACCCATTTCGACACATAATCGACCGACAGAAAGATATACTGATTGTTACAAGATGAGACAAATGGCCCCATGAAGTCAATTCCCCAAACATCAAAGACTTCAACCTCAAGAAGCATATTAAGAGGCATCTCATCCCTCTTAGACATATTACCCACACGTTGACATCGATCACATTTCAAAATGAACTGATGAGCATCTTTAAATAAGGTTGGCCAAAAGAAACCTGCTTGAAGAATATGAGATGTTGTCTTTTCTCCACCATAGTGTCCTCCATAAGCCGTTGAGTGGCAATTTCACAAGATCTCCCCCATTTCACTGTAAGGAATACATCTCATGATGATTTGGTTAGCTCCTTGTCGAAAAAGAAACGGCTCATTCCACATATACCACTTTACTTCATGTAGGAACTTCTTCCTTTGAGCATATGATAAGTCGGGAGGCATGATATTACTCACAAGGTAGTTCACAATGTCTGCGAACCACGGTTCTTCCTCTTGCACTCCAAACAGTTGCTCATCGAGAAAAGACTCATTTATCAATGTCTCGTAGCATTAGGGTTTTCTAAATGAGATAGATGATCAGCGACTTAATTTTCAGTCCCCTTTCTGTCCTTGATCTCTAATTCAAATTCTTGGAGCAACAGAACCCATCTGATCAATCTAGGCTTCGAGTCTTTCTTTGAGATGAGATATCGAATTGTAGCGTGATTAGTGAAAACTATCACTTTAGTCCCAAGTAGATAAGATCGAAATTTCTCAAAACCATAGACAATAGCCAAAAGTTCTTTCTCCGTAGTAGTATAATTGAGTTGAGCACCATTCAAGGTCTTACTAGCATAGTAGACCACATGAAATATGTTGTTCTTTCTCTGCCCAAGAACTGCTCCAGCTGCATAGTCACTTGCATTGCACATCATCTCAAAAGGTTAATTCCAGTCAGGTGCAATTATGACAGGTGCCGTGATTAAACTCTTTTTCAGTGTTTTAAAAGCGGCAAGGCACTCATCATCAAACTTGAAAGGGAAATCTTTCTCAAGCAAACTGCACAATGGCTTCGAAATCTTAGAGAAGTCCTTGATGAAACACCTATAGAAACCCACATGACCAAGGAAACTGCGAATTCCCTTAACAAAAATTGGCGGGGGAAGATTTTCAATGACCCCCACCTTGGCTTTGTCCACCTCAAGACCTTTACTAGAGACCTTGTGCCAAAGAATAATGCCCCGTCGCACCATAAAGTGACATTTCTCCCAATTGAGAACCAAGTTGGTCTCAACACACCTCTTGAGAACATGTCCAAGATTCTGCAAGCATTCATCAAAAGAATCACCAAATACAGAGAAGTCGTCCATGAACACCTCCATATTCTGGCCAATCATATCAGAAAAGATAGCCATCATACATCTCTGAAATGTAACTGGTGTACCATACAGACCAAAAGAAACTCGTCTGAAGGCGAAAATACCAAATGGACATGTGAAGGTAGTCGTTTACTTCTGGAGCGATACAAATTTAATTATAACCCGAATAGCCATCCAGAAGATAGTAGTACTCATGACCAGCCAATCTGTCGAACATCTGGTCAATGAAAGGCAGAGGGAAGTGATCCTTCTTTGTGGCCTTGTTCAGCTTCCTGTAGTCCATACAAACTCTCCATCCCGTGACTGTTCGAGTAGGAATGAGCTGATTCTTTTCATTAGCCACAACTGTGATACCTCCTTTCTTTGGTACACACTGAACTGGACTCACCCAAGAACTGTTAGAAATAGGATAGATAATCCCTACATCCAGCCACTTAAGAATTTCCTTCTTCACTACTTCCTTCATGATTGGATTAAGTCTTCTTTGCTGCTCAACCGTGGGCGTTCTACCTTCTTCTAGCAAAATTTTATATATGTAATAAGAAGGGGCTGATTCCCTTAATATCGACTATGGTCCACCCGATTGCCGATTTGAACTCTCTTAGAATCCTAAAGAGTTTTTCCTCATCGCTACCTGAAAGGTCAGATGCAATAATTGCATCACCTAAAAAAGCATACCTCAAATATTCAGGTAAAGGCTTAAGCTCAAGAGTAGGAGCTTCCTCAATTGATGGCTTGAGGCATTTAGGAGCTTTGATCAATTCCTCCATTCCCAGAGATTTAAAAGGCATATCAATTTTCCTTTTCCAGGGAGAAGTATTCAGAAATTGCAATTGTTCATCCCCTTCATCATCTTCACTATTTGAACTCCCCAACAAGGCCTTCTCTAAGGCATCAGACCTTAGCAATTGATCAAGTTCTGAAGTAACCACAGAATTGACCAACTCCACCTTTAAGCATTCCTCATTTTCCATAGGAAATTTCATAGTATTGAACACATTAAAAGTTACATCCTGATCCAGCATTCGCATTGTAACCTCACCCTTCTCCACATCTATCAAGATTCGGCCAGTCACCAAGAAGGGTCTCCCCAAGATTATGGGAATCTTCTTATCCTCCTTGAAATCAAGAATTACAAAATCAGCAGGGAAGATGAGTTTATCAACCGTGACCAAGAAATCCTCCACAATACCTCGAGGATATGTAATAGAACGATCAGCCAACTACAAGGTCATATAAGTCAGTTTTGGATTAGAAAAGTTCAACTTCTTGAAGATTGACAAAGGCATCAGATTGATGCTAGCTCCCAAGTCACATAAACATCTGTCGAACGACACTTTTTCAATAGTACACAGAATAGTGAAGCTTGCGGGATCTTTTAGCTTTAGAGGCAACTTCTGTTATAGCACAACACTGCATTCCTCCGTAAAAGCAACAGTCTCTTAATAATCTAGTTTCACTTTCTGAGAGAGAATACCTTTCAGAAACTTTGCGTAACTAGGCATCTGCTCAAGGGCCTCAGCGAAAGGTATATTGATATGAAGTTTCTTGAACACCTCCAAAAACTTCTCAAATTGCTTATCCAGCTTTTTCTTCTGCAGCCGCTTAGGAAAAGGCGGTGGATGATAGATCTGTTTCTCCCCTGTATTACCCACATGAGGAGTGTGCTCAACAGTATTCTTCCTTGGTTCTACTTCTGCTTCCTGCTGCTCTACTTCTTCTTCAGCCCCAGCTTCTTTATTCAAAACTTGAGTTTATTCAGGATTCACAACTTTCCCAGACCTCAAAGTGATTACCTTCACCTGCTCCTTAGCTTCCCTCTTTCCTGGTACTTCAGTGTCATTAGGTAGTGTACCCGGTTGACGATTTAGCAAGGCATTGACAATTTTTCCAATTTGATTTTCACGGTCTTGATAGAAATATCTTGGCTTTTGCACATAAGCTTCAACTCCTCTAATTCAGATTTTTCATTAGCTTGTTGCAGCTGAAGTTGCTGTCTTGGTGCATATTATGGTTGCTGAAAACCAGGGGGTTGTACTGCTTAGCTGGGTACTGCTGATAAGGCTGTTGAACCACATTCTGAGTGTTACTCTAACTGAAATTAGGATGATTGCGGTTATTAGGATGATAGGTAGCTGGCACAGGTTGTTGCGATCACTAAAAGTTGCTCACAAACTGAGCTGATTCACTAGAAATAGCACACTGATCAGTCTCATGGGCACCAACACAAAGCTTACATACACTAGAGATTTGATTAACTCCATAATTAGCCAAAGTGTCCACCTTCATCATCAAAGCCTTAAGTTGGGCAGCTATAGCAGTTGCTGCATCCAACTCCAGAATTCCTGCAACTTTTTCCTGAGTCAGTCTCTAGGAAGGATTCTGGTATTCATTAGCAGCCATCAGTTCAATCAATTCATAAGCTTCATTATAGCTATTAGCCTACAAGGCTCCTCCTGATGCTGCATCGAGCATGGGTCTAGAAGTAGCACCCAATCCATTGTAGAAACAGTTTATAATCATCCAATCAGGCATGCCATGGTGTGGGCACTTCCTTAGCATCTCCTTATATCGATCCCAAGCCTCACACATAGATTCTCCAGTTTGTTGAGCAAACTGAGTAAGAGCATTCCTGATTGCAGCAGTCTTCGCCATAACGAAGAATTTAGTGAGAAACTTTTGAGTAAGATCTTCCCAAGTAGTGATAGACCCTGGTGGTAGAGAATGTAACCATCACTTAGCTTTATCCCTCAGAGAGAATGGGAAGAATCGTAGTTTAATAGCATCTTCAGTCACACCATTGAACTTGAAAGTGTCACAGATCTTAATAAAATCCCTGATGTTCACTTTGGGGTCTTCTGTAGGATAACCCCCCAAACTGAACTAATTTATGTATCATCTGAATCGTGCTTAACTTGATCTCAAAAGTGTTAGCCGAGATGGCTGGCCTGATGATGTTTGACTGAATATCATTGATCTTATGCTGAGAATAGTCCATCAAAGCCTTAGGAATTTCTGCTTGATCTCCCATCACTACTAAAACCGGTTCCTCGACTTTCTCTTCTTTTTATACCTTCTCTTCGACCTCAAAAACTTCCTTTCGAATCACTAAAACTTCTTCCTCGGCTTGATACAGAGTTCTTTTATGAGCCCGCGAACGCGTATGAATACACGCTTGCTAGAGTACCTGAAATAAGGCAAGGAAACAGATAAGTAACAATGTCTGAGTTAATGAACTTTATTGACCACTGATGAAAAACACATAAACTAAAAATTATCACCGAGTCCCCGGCAGCGGCACCAAAAACTTGTTAGTCGCTAAACTACGCGCTAAAATTCATGCAAGTATACGCGTTCGCAAGTAGTATAAGATATAAATCAGATTCGTTCCCACAGAGACTGGTTTAGATTAATGTTCAATTTATGCACCTATGCAATAATGTATGGTTATTATTCAATGCTACGATGATTAACAAATTGAGATTACTTTTAACTAACTTAAGTTAGCAATTATAACTAAGAGAATAAGAACTATTGAATTAATATATATGACAAACATGGGATTCTAACTTCATTAGATACTTCATTCAATAGACTTTTCTTTCGCAACTTTAGCATGTAATGGTGATAACACTAATCAGATAACATGAAACTGATAAACGCCAACTTTCGTTGCACGAATACCATACTACCAGACATCCACAAAAAAGATAGAAGCTGAATAGACACCAATTATATTGAGACCTTATATGTCTATAGAATTTGAAAACATAATGGTTTAACACACAAGTTATCTATCATGATTACATAGGGCAAGTAAGATGGTTAAAACTACCTACGAATCATGCATAACAATAACACATGAACCTATGCTAGCATGGCAAGTTCTAAAGACGAATAACATAATAACACACTATCTTATAAGTTTGCGACGCTCATAAGACGAATAAGCACAACCAATACTAGGATATCATACAATAACTACACACAAAGCCATCAAAACAAATCGACTAAAGCAATCCATAAATAAATCCGTTAGAATCCACAATAACGATTAGCCCATAATCAGACTCATCATCAACGTGGGTTCCAATGAAAACATGGTATAATAATGTAGTCTTTATAAACAAATAATAAACCAAGTACAAAACAAGAGTATAGGTTCAAGAATAAGAAAACTAGCATCCAACATTACAACATAAATAAAGAATCATAAGTTAAAACTAGATCTTCTTCGCCTTGGTTGAATTGTGCTAAAACGGTCTTCTTACACCTTCTTCTTGTTCTCTCGTATGTCTCTTCATAAAAAAACAAGCTTATTTATGTATATATAGCAGCTTCATGTAGAGTAGAAGTCTTCTGGATCGAAAGCCCAATAGAATCAGGATTTCTTTCCTCGACCTGGCGCGGGCGCGCGCTTGACCAGTGCGGGCGCGCTGAGTTTCTGGACTTTGGGCGCGGGCTCACGCTATCACAGCGCGAGCACGCTGACCTCCTGTTTAAAAATCTGACTTCTACAATTTCCTTACTGATTGAGCCGGTTTTCCAAGAGCTTTTATTCCAACACCTCCCTAACACCAAATTAGCACCAAAATAATGCTAATTCACCTGATTACCTGGATAATGCCTGAAAATGCAAAAATACTAGAAAACACATTAGAACCCCAACAACTTAAGTAAAAATACACAAATTCAAAGCTTTACGGTGCGTAATAAAGTGTCATAAATGCCACTCAATAGCTTTACCTTTTTCCTCCTTCCTGCTATTTCTTCCCCTTAGTTGAGGAATCCTCCAAACTATTACTTAAGCTATTATCTCCCCCTTAGAGAAGGAATGTATGCCGTTGTCGGAAGGATTTCTCATATTTCACTTGGTTGGAAAAGAAATAACAAGTCAGAGTCTGATCAACCATGTCCCTTTAAATTCTACAAAATGGCTTCACTGTTGATCATCATGTTCACCAATCTTCCTAACTCCTTATACCTCCCAAATATGAGATCACCAATTGTTACCAATTGTTAGCTCCCAACTTGATAGGTCCCGAAGTATTCTTATCAAATCTGTAAATGTTATGTCCCTAAGAGTTAGGTTCCAATCATAAACAGATTCGAGACCCGAAGTATCAAGAACCATGTTTAGGGATAGGGAATAGGATATGGTGTTTCTCTTTCTTCCTCACTGTGAGTGTGTGATTCTGTTTCGTGTAACTCATATGTATTTCACTCTTCTCTCCACTCGTGTTTACAATCATTCTCACAAGTGTATCACTCCTCTCATAGCTCCAAAATCCAGCTGTACCTGCCAGGAAAATCACCTTAGCCATCCTTAAGGAGGTCACCGGTGGTGCAATGGGAGTTTGCAAATCCCCATCCTTGTTAGACTCGTCAGATGAGTCTGAGTCATAATCTACAAGTTGCTAGTTTCCCGTTCAGGGTTCCAGATTTGAACTCTGGGAAGGTAAACAATGATCCAAAGAATTTAGCATAAAGATCACAGTTTTCTTCTAATGTTTGTGAAGATATTTCCTTGCGACTCATCAGGTAAATCTGAATCATTGTCAACAAGTTGCCAATCTGCACCTATGTTAGATCCACTATCCGTAGATACATCCCGGGGATTTAAGCATGGGGAGGTAGGCACTGACCACTGACATATGGCTATTGGATCAGTATCCTCTCCTAACACTTGTAAAGGCAATTGATCCATTAAAGAACCTTGAACAATCGAATCTGGCCGTAAAATGGTCTAAACTCTTGTTTCCGTCAACTCATCCTTTATGTGTGTAACCTATCCTTGTGCATCAAGAAATGTTTATGTTTGAGGTGGTGACACTACATCGGATACCCTGGCCGATAAGAGAATTTCAATAGACGCACCCTATTGAAAGGATGAATCTAGTAACTGTTTTGTGCCTTTTCAACCATTACATCTTTTTGAGAAGAAGTATGGGAGATAGCAGTTGCCTCGGTTTTAATACTACTCATCTTTGTAGGAGAAAGAACTGCTGGGTTGACTTCAGAACCTTCCTTATGTGGTGCACTAAGGCACTTTCTCCCTCACGCTCATTCATACTCCATTTTAGGGGTAAGAGAGTGTTGGTTGGTTTTGTTTCTGTGTTTGTCTTTACAGTCTAGGATAAGAGTTGTTGGTTTTTGTAATAACCCCAATTTTTGGAAAATTTTGAAACCCTTATGAATAGTGTTTTTGCTGAAGGAGAAAACTTTTCAAGCCACACTATGTAGGGGTTCTGTTATTGATCTTATGGAATATTATTAGTACTCTATGTGGTATATAAGTGTATGTAAAGATCGTCAGAATCCAATTCCGAACACTTTGATTTTCCCGGAAATCCAATAGATACGAAAAGAATTGAGTATAAGGTAACAGGATAAAAAGGATTTAAATTAAAGGATTATAAGAGAGGATCATAAAAGGAATACAATATATTGAGAAAGGTTAAGGGAACCTAAGTAATAAGATCCCGGGTATGATCCTTCAAACGATAAACGAAAACGAAAGTTAAGCGAACCGTATAACAGATCAGCGGTCATTAGGCAAACAATTAGGAAGTTAAGCAAAGGGATTAGAGGGAGTGATGTCACCCAACCAATGAGAGGAGGACAAGGAGGGAAAGATGACATCACAACATGACATAGGCATGACATGGGAAGGAAGGAGGTGTGGTTGAATGAGAACCACACAAAATCAAGGGCAACAAGGTAATTAACTAAATCAAACACAAAACCAATCAACCAAGCCAAGCAAATCACTTTCATCAAAATCAAAAAAAAAAAGAAACCAAGGCATTGTTCTTCATGCTCTCGGCTTTTTACTATTGCAAATGGAGGAGAAATTCAAAACTCAAGATCCAAGCCTCCTAAATTGGTAAGATAATTCCCTAATCATCTTCATGCTTAGTTAGGGCTATATCATGAGTTTAAGCCATCAATTCCTTCTCAATCTTCTTCATTTAATCAAAGAAGAAGACTATGAATAGTGTTTTCAAGTTTTTAACTTGAAATTTTTCTTGTTTTCCTTGAAGATCCAAGCATTCCTAAGACTTCTCAAAGCTTCTTAAGGCTTCCTAGCTCCTCCCACCACTTCAAGGAAGGTATATCATCTCCAAACCCTAGATTCCTATGTATTATAAGATGATTTTGATTAGTAGGGTGATATTGTAGCTTGATGTTTATGAGTTAGAGTTTGGGATTGAAATGGTATTGAATCGGATTGGTAAATCTTGTTGTTTTGGTTAAAAGGATGTAGTATAGTTAAATTCAAGCTTAGGTATAAGTATGAATGTTAAAATTGAATTGGTTGGGGTTGTTATGATGTGATAAGGATGGATGTTGGTTGTATGTTGGAGTTGAGGTTGAATTGGGTTGGTTTTAAATGGTTTTAAATTGGGAAATCGCGTAAACATAGCCGTCGTAACGTCCGATTTTCTTTGGACTGTTTTTGTGCATAGCATTAGGACCCGAGAACCCCCTGCTAGATTATGACCACTGCCATGTTTAGATAGCTCATGTTACGAGCTTCGTTTTGATATATAGTTCGTTCGATTCCGATGCACGGTTTAGGAGAAACGACCGTTTCAAGTAACGGCGTTTCGCGAACGAAACTTTTCCCCTCGCCTTACTTTGAAACATAGGTTAAAGACCAAAAAGGGTTAATTAATGTATGAAACATTTATGGTAAGTGTGTTAGGCAGTTGGTAAGACACTCGCGAAGGAATCGCTTTAAAACTCGTAAAGGTTAAATTATTAAAAATGGTGGAGCCAAGGGTACTCGAGTGACTTAAGAGAACCAGCGAGCGCAAAACAAGCGTTAGAGTCTAAGTTAGTTAAAGTATAGATTTACAAGTGACTTTGGTTTAATTCCAACTTACTTGTTGTTTATAGGTTACCAGACTCGTCCCGAGCCTTTTATCACCCCAAGTCGCTCAGGCAAGTTTTCTATCCATTATACTGTTGTTGTGATGTATACACTTGTATATGCATTATCTTGTAATAGATGCATGACGGTTATATTAGCAAATTCTTGCGATATATTGTAGCATGTGATATGGTACATATGCATGCCTATTTCGTATTCTTGCCATATATATCTGTTGGTTCAGTTGATAATACCTATGCTAGAGAATAGCGGTATATTGCATATACCCTTAGTATAGGGACCCAAAGGTGAAAACATTTTCTAAAACCGGGAGTCGAGGATCCCGAGTAGATTTTATATATATATATATATTTATATATATATATGGTTATAGTTTTCAAAACTATTAATCGAATAAGGTTTATTCGATAACTTTATTTTATTATTGAATATTATTTCGAATATTCATCCGAGGACTTATGACTCCTTTATTTTATTATTGAATATTATTTCGAATATTCATTCGAGGGCTTATGACTCAGCTTAGTTTATTTATTGAATATTATTTGAATATTCATTTGAGGATCTATGACTCCGATTATTTGCTGAGATATATTCTTTATTTTATTAAAGAATAATATTTCGATAATTAAACTTATTTTCGATTATTCAAATAAAGATAGTACTTTTGTATAAGTATATCTTTGATTATTTGCTATTCACTCAAGTATAAGTTTTCCAACTTCTACCTCAATTATTCTTATGGGAATATTATTTAAATAATAATATTCAGATATTTCTTTCATATCGGGACTGATTTATTTTCATAAATCAGCAGTACTCCAAACATTCTTAAAAATGTTTTCGAGTCTTCAAAATGATTTTTAAAGTTAGAGTGGACCCCAAGACTCATTTTTATATTTAAGATCTTCCTTTCAAAGGGGATTTAAATACTCGCTCAAAACCTGGGGGATCCAGCTCTGTGGTGCATTTTACATTCGCAACGTGGTTGCTGTTTTGAGAAAACAAATGAATTGATTACTTACCCAACGTTCGGGAAGTAAGCCCATCTAATTGAGTCGGCATAAGCGACAGGCCGGGGTACGGTCTATCAAAGTGTAAGTGGCTGGGTGGCAGTCCATCAACGCGTGAGTGGCCGGGTAACGGTCTAGCGCGAGGTCCTAATTCGGCCAGGGTGATGACCGGTGAGGAATTCATCCATCTACAGTAGAAAAGGTTACTTATTGGTATCTTTGCCTAATCAGCAAGATATCTGGTTTATGCCAAAATTCTTTTCCTTTCCAAAATTCATTGGATATTATAACTCTGTTCATACTTTACATGACAGAGATTTTCAGGTAATGTATGAGATATATATATATATATGGATATATATATCAGGACTTAATGAAGTATCTCGTAACTTCATTTCATTCAATAATATTTCAAAGATTGAATCTATTCAAGTCTTATCTTGTAGTCTCATCTGGGTGATGAACTTTGAAACTGATTATAACTTGAACGGTGGTAGTTCAAGTAGTATTTGGATATAGAGTATATTGGAGTATCTTGTAACTTCATTTTTTTAAACTTATATCTAGTAAATGATTATCTTATGCATGACAAAGATTTTCAGAAAAACGTTGAGACAAGGTTAGATATATGAGATCACCTTGCAACAATATTTTTATACAGTTATAAACTGGAACTCTGTGTATATTATGTATGGAAGAGGACTTCCAAGATTTTGAAAAGTATATATGTATATATACTGAATATTTTGCGACTTCATCGCATTAAGATATCAACTTGGTTCATTTCTTTTGACCAAGAATTTCATGAGTACTATGAGAAGGCTCATATATTGTTAATCATTATACATATTATTTTGGTGGGCTTGCTGCTCACCCTTGCTTTCTTCTTTCATCACACAATATCAGATAGAAAGGATGAACAGGACCAAGCTCCCGATTCGCGAGCGGATAGGAAACGTTCCGCAGTTTTCTAGAAGCACTGATGTCGCCGTAGCTGAGGTAGGAACTACCAATAGGCTAGGCTTTCAACTTCTGATGTACCAGATTTATGTATATTTATGAATTATATTAATGGCAAAGAAATGTAAATTTATTCAGAAAACCTTTTAAGGTGTATTGGCAGATAATTGTGGAATATAAGGACTTGTGATTAATTTTTGGATGTTCATCTCTGAGACTATAACGTGTGGTGTGTGTGTTTATTGTGGGGTCACAGTACAGAGTAGTTGAGTAATTATTAAGATTGGGTGTTATTAAAGGAAATGGAACTCGTGACGACCCGGATCCCCGACCCCGGATCTGGGGGTGTTACAGAAATGGTATCAGAGCTAAGCGTTATAAACCTCAGAGATGATGGGACGTTAAGATAATAAGTTCACTAAGATAATAAGAACTCTTGCCAAGTTCATAGTCGGGCTACCTAACGTAGTACTGACAGTTAAAACCCTTATGGGAACCCTTATAAATATCGTGATAGGAGCGTAGTTCGTTATCGTATATGGTAGTGGAACTCCAAACCCTGGGGTTGAGGAGCAATAGCGCGATGATGTTTTATTACTTATTAGAGATCGGATTGTGGATCCGATGGAGCGTCCTAATACAGGACCGGATGATGTTGATATTGAGGATGTTGTCCTAGAAGGGATAGTTGCTGAGGAGGATCCCATGGAGGATCCTGACAAGAATGAATAAAGGACCACTGATGAATTGATGACCATGGTTAGGTCGACTACCAGAGGTAGGATTGGCCGGTCACTACCGGAGGTTCGTTCAAGTTTGTAAAGATAGTAGCCCCTTTAACGCGGCTTACTCGTAAGACTGAGAAGTTCGAATAGACAGAGAAATGCGAGAACAACTTTTAAGAACTGAAGCAAAGGTTGGTGACGGCCCTTATGTTGGCGTTGCCGGATGGAAAAAAGGAGATTTTGTGATTTATAAGTGACGCTTCGCATAAGGAATTAGGGTGCTTCTTATATAGCACAGCAAGATAATCGCGTCTGCGTCAAGACAATTTAGGGAATATAAAATTTGATATCCCCACCCATGAGCTTGTGCTCGTGGCAATAGTTTTGCCCTAAAGATTGGAGGCAATACTTGTATGGAGAGGAGTGCGAGATTTACCTAAGCCATAAGTACTCTAGTACATTTTCCCGCAGAAAGAACTCAACATACGCCCGAGGAGGCGGTTAGAGCTAATCAAGAATTATGATTGGGAGATTCTTTATCATTCGGGGAAAACCAATGTGGTGGTTGATGCCCTTAGTAAAAAGGAGAGACTCAAGAGGTTAATGTCTTTGGGAAAGTTGATAAGAGATTTTGAAAAAAATGGAAATAGATATGAAGGTAACCGGAGCCGGTACCGAAAAGCTGTTTGAGATTGCAAGATAGACCGAATTATTGGAAAAGAACATATTGTGCCAGAAAAAGTGATGAATGAAGGTAGAGAGCCAACAAATAGATATGAGATCAATACCGAGAAAGATGATAAGGGAATAATGAGGTATTCCTATAGAATTTGGGTTCCAAATGTTTAAGAGCTTAAAGATGAGATCCTAGATGAAAGTCATAGTTCAAGGAATAAGATTTAGGGCAAACCCTGAATGTGATAGTCAGGGAGGACGCCATCAAGATAGAAGGAACCCATAACATAATGAAGTGGAAACTGAGGATTTTAACGTATAAGATAACCCCAAGTATGGGAGAAGGATGAAACATTCCATACTAAGGAAACGGAAAGTCGAGTAAGGAAAGGAGACCCGAGACGGTACTCCTATACGGCAATTCATGGACCTGTCTAAAAAAGAACTTAGACTATTATCCCCAACCACCACCTTGAGGAAACAATGCGGTAGGAAATTCTTTCAGGACCTTTAAGTCTCTAAGCTCTCAGAGTTCCAAGGAACAGGTTGACCTAGTCGAGGCAAGAGCCTGGCTAAGGGAAATAGAGGAATTCATTTGAGATTCTGAATGATTGATGAACCACAAAAGACTAGTTTTTATCACTCACCCTCCTAAGAGAGAGACCACCTGCTGGTGAAAGGCCAAGGAAGGCACGGAGCAAGAGATTATAATAAACTGATTAAAGTTCATCCAATTGTTTTCGGGAAAGTAATTCCCAAGGTTATGGAATAGTGTAAAAGCTTTAGAGCCAGAACAAAGGCAGACAAGTATGATGAATTATGAATCTAAGTTGTAAAAGTTATCAAGATTCATTCTGAAGACACGAATCCAGAATGACGGGATGTTTGAAATCAATGCTTATGTTGTGTTGGTTCATGAAATAACGATAAGAGAAAGGAATATAAAGGCAAGAGAGTTTGAGGAATGATAAGGGAGTTGGGTATGAGGAAACCCTAAAGACTCATAGAAATAGAAATAGAAGAGTATGTAATCGTCAGGATGAGGGTGATTCACCATGAGTTAAAATTGATGGTTGAAGGCATAACAGTTATGTATATTTTATCCCCTTTAAGTTGGGAGGATTCGAGGAAAACCTTGAGATAGTTCGAAGGATAAATAATGAGACGCGGATAGACTGAGAAGACAAGAAAGTAAGAAATTAGGAAAATTGGATGAAGGAAGTGACCTTCAAGAATGTGAAGTGTAAGACCGGTGGCTCGATACCCAGAAAGGGAGACGCCATGTATGAAATATATCCCAACATTGAGGTGACTGTTGAGATAAACAACAAAAGTAAATAAGGAATTATTAAGAAGAAGTTCACGTTGAACATGACCAATATCTTCCAGAACATCCATGTTATTGTTACCAAGATAGGCAAGAAAAGCGGATGACCATTGTTATCTTTTGGAGGCCATATGGATTGACCTCAATTTGAATAAGGATGCTATTATGAAATTAGTCATAGACTATCGAGGTGGGAATGATGAATAAGATAATCTATCAAGGATATAACTTCGATAACTTGAGATGAACCATAGGGGAATGCATGAAGGTTGGCATTTCACCCTTAATAGGGATAGTATGAGTTTTGACAGTATGAATTGGAAAATATTAAGGTAATGATGACCTTTAAGAATCAGTGGAGAAATTTTTCAGAAGTATATAGACAATGGTTCTAGTATTAGTAAATGGTATTTTGATATGCCCTGTATCTAGGGAATACAGGAGGAACGATTGAAGGATAACCTTAGAGGTTTTACAAGGAGAAAGGTAATATTCAAAATTCTCAAGAATAGAAATATTGATAAAGGAAATATGACGTAATTATAATGTTGCCAAGTGGGGCACGTATTAAACCACGAGAAAGTATGGATCGAACCAGTAATGGTCGAAATTGTTCAGGGCAATTAGGACTTAAGATAAAAGATGTTCTAATTATGATTGAGAGTCAGTCATGACAGTGATTAACCTCTAAAGACTGAGGGGATAACTTATGGAAAAATGGTGATTTTTTTATTTACTCATCAGATATTAAAGAAAAGCATTTTCACATAAGCTGTGATTGAAATAAGGTAGAAAATTTATTTGGAGGTGGTTAAAATAACATTGACTGTAAGGAAATTTTACTATCAGGAAAGGCCAAAGAGGTGGCCGACACTTTAAAGGTAAGTGGATAATTATAGGCGCGTGTGCCAAAAGAATACAGTGATGGTGGTTAAAACTGTGAAGGTTGTATTATGGTTTGGAAGACTGACATTCCTTCTGATGACTGTGCAATACCCAACCGTAATAGTAGTTGGTAAAGGTTTAATTCGTGTAATCGCCATGAACGGGCTATCTATCTTAGAAGATCCTCTCTTGAGAATAATCCAGGGCCATATTTCAAAAAGGACTAAACGAACCTTGGAGTTAAGTCTTCTATTGAAGGCATACGATTAAGAATGGTATTAACCTGCTATCGTTGCTTTGATTGAAACTCTTCTGCAATTTTATCTGCTTCATGTCATATGTACGTCAAGTTCAGGAGTGTTCTTTATGAATCAAGAACGGTGATTATGTTAACTCCTTAGAAGAATTAGATACGACATATATGGACTCCGTATGGTTAGATATTAAGATTTCATGGAAAGTGAATGACGACAGTAGGTCAGTGGTGGACCATAGTAATGCAGCAATGATTCTGCGAGTAATGAGCTGATTACAACCGTGAGAGTTGTATTGGAATGGATGTTGAGATTGAGTACCACTAATCGGGTCGTGGTAATGTATAAGTTACCATTGATAGACTAATTAAGTAGAGTATCTACCTATTGAATATTTATTCCTTCTTATGAAAAGAGAGTCGTATTACTATACGAGGAAGGTTGCGGTGCAAGCATAGAATTCAAGTAACGATGATGTCTAGAATGAGACCCCAGGTTCGATTTTCGATATCGAAGGAGTTTCAAAGGTGATTGTGTATAAGCTCGAGGAAGAGCATGGGTCCATAGAATGATGAACGGAATAGAAATATTTAGGCATGGGAAATACGATGCTATAATACTTGATGCTGATATAAATATGTTTATGTTTTGTTCTCCTATGACAAACCTCTATAGTTCAGAGGTAGGTTCCAAGCCAGATATTTTGTGGCAGTATATATTTTTTTTATATATACAATTCTCTTCAGTTCGTTCTTTTCTCTTCTTTTCATTTCATGTAAGCTGAGAAGAACAACCCTTCCAGAAGGGGAGGTATTGCCGAATGACTATCTATCTGTGTGATAGAAGCCTAGTAGGATACCATCTATTGTTTAATTGCTTGTCAAGTACTAAAGGCTGGCCACCTTCTGTACTAACTATGCAATGTAACAAGTGTTCATGATCATAGTGATCTCTCAATAAATTCTTTTACTTCTATATGAAGGACTAAGCTTTCGAAGATAGAAGCAGCTGAAAAAGGAGTAGTAAAGTTATGGTGGTATTCAGAATGGGAACACATTCGTGATACTAAGGTTGACGTGGTTATTAAAAGGTTATAGAACGCTAGCGAGCAAAAGTATAACCAGTATAATATTAGGAACGGGAGGTGATAGCGATTAAGAACTGGAAAAGAATGGGTATTGAGAAGCAAAAGCTATAATGTTAGAAGCTATAATGAGAGTCTGTGCAATAGACTTGAAAGAATCTGGAATGATCACTTAACGCGGATTAAGTTATCTTACGACAATAGATCATATGTCATTATCGAGATATCGCCTTATGAGATCCTTGAGGGAAGACAGTGTCGATCTCCCTTATATTAGGATGAAGTTGTAGAGCGCAAGATGCTCGGACCAGCAGTGGTCCAAAGGACCAAGGATATGATAGATCTAATCAGAGGACGGCTGGTAGTAGCCCAAGATGGACATGATAAGTATGTTGATTTGACACGAAAGGACAAAGAGTATGAAATAGAGGGCCTAGTAATGTTATAGGTATCCCCTTGGAAACCCTTGGAAAGGATTGATGAGGTTCAGAAAGAAAGGAAAGCTAAGCCGACGAATTGTTGGACCCTTGGATGTATTAAGACGTATTGGGAAGTTAGCATATGAGCTAACCCTACCCCCGAACCTGCAACAAGTTCATAACGTGTTCCACGAAGCAATGTTAAGAAAGTGTAATTCGGATGCTAGATAAATAGGGGCATATGAGCGCATAGATATGCAACCCGACGTAACCTATATGAAGCAACCAGGAAGGGTTAGAGAGTGAAAAGGAACAAGTGCTTAGGAGAAGGGTTATTAAACTAGGCAGAGTTGGTGGTAGGACCACAATGTGGGAAAATTTACTCGAGAGTTAGAAAGTGCAATGCTAAGAGAGTATCCCTATTCATTTTCTATCTGATTCCGGGACGGAATCCTTTTAAGGAGGGGAGACTGTAATAACCCCAATTTTTGGAAAATTTTGAAACCCTTATGAATAGTGTTTTTGCTGAAGGAGAAAACTTTTCAAGCCACACTATGTAGGGGTTCTGTTATTGATCTTATGGAATATTATTAGTACTCTATGTGGTATATAAGTGTATGTAAAGATCGTCAGAATCCAATTCCGAACACTTTGATTTTCCCGGAAATCCAATAGATACGGAAAGAATTGAGTATAAGGTAACAGGATAAAAAGGATTTAAATTAAAGGATTATAAGAGAGGATCATAAAAGGAATACAATATATTGAGAAAGGTTAAGGGAACCTAAGTAATAAGATCCCAGGTATGATCCTTCAAACGATAAACGAAAACGAAAGTTAAGCGAACCGTATAATAGATCAGCGGTCATTAGGCAAACAATTAGGAAGTTAAGCAAAGGGATTAGAGGGAGTGATGTCACCCAACCAATGAGAGGAGGACAAGGAGGGAAAGATGACATCACAACATGACATAGGCATGACATGGGAAGGAAGGAGGTGTGGTTGAATGAGAACCACACAAAATCAAGGGCAACAAGGTAATTAACTAAATCAAACACAAAACCAATCAACCAAGCCAAGCAAATCACTTTCATCAAAATCAAAAAAAAAAGAAACCAAGGCATTGTTCTTCATGCTCTCGGCTTTTTACTATTGCAAATGGAGGAGAAATTCAAAACTCAAGATCCAAGCCTCCTAAATTGGTAAGATAATTCCCAAATCATCTTCATGCTTAGTTAGGGCTATATCATGAGTTTAAGCCATCAATTCCTTCTCAATCTTCTTCATTTAATCAAAGAAGAAGACTATGAATAGTGTTTTCAAGTTTTTAACTTGAAATTTTTCTTGTTTTCCTTGAAGATCCAAGCATTCCTAAGACTTCTCAAAGCTTCTTAAGGCTTCCTAGCTCCTCCCACCACTTCAAGGAAGGTATATCATCTCCAAACCCTAGATTCCTATGTATTATAAGATGATTTTGATTAGTAGGGTGATATTGTAGCTTGATGTTTGTGAGTTAGAGTTTGGGATTGAAATGGTATTGAATCGGATTGGTAAATCTTGTTATTTTGGTTAAAAGGATGTAGTATAGTTAAATTCAAGCTTAGGTATAAGTATGAATGTTAAAATTGAATTGGTTGGGGTTGTTATGATGTGATAAGGATGGATGTTGGTTGTATGTTGGAGTTGAGGTTGAATTGGGTTGGTTTTAAATGGTTTTAAATTGGGAAATCGCGTAAACATAGCCGTCGTAACGTCCGATTTTCTTTGGACTGTTTTTGTGCATAGCATTAGGACCCGAGAACCCCCTGCTAGATTATGACCACTTCCATGTTTAGATAGCTCATGTTACGAGCTTCGTTTTGGTATATAGTTCGTTCGATTCCGATGCACGGTTTAGGAGAAACGACCGTTTCAAGTAACGACGTTTCGCGAACGAAACTTTTCCCCTCGCCTTACTTTGAAACATAGGTTAAAGACCAAAAAGGGTTAATTAATGTATGAAACATTTATGGTAAGTGTGTTAGGCAGTTGGTAAGACACTCGCAAAGGAATCGCTTTAAAACTCGTAAAGGTTAAATTATTAAAAATGGTGGAGCCAAGGGTACTCGAGTGACTTAAGAGAACCAGCGAGCGCAAAACAAGCGTTAGAGTCTAAGTTAGTTAAAGTATAGATTTACAAGTGACTTTGGTTTAATTCCAACTTACTTGTTGTTTATAGGTTACCAGACTCATCCCGAGCCTTTTATCACCCCAAGTCGCTCAGGCAAGTTTTCTATCCATTATATTGTTGTTGTGATGTATACACTTGTATATGCATTATCTTGTAATAGATGCATGACGGTTATATTAGCAAATTCTTGCGATATATTGTAGCATGTGATATGGTACATATGCATGCCTGTTTCGTATTCTTGCCATATATATCTGTTGGTTCAGTTGATAATACCTATGCTAGAGAATAGCGGTAAATTGCATATACCCTTAGTATAGGGACCCAAAGGTGAAAACATTTTCTAAAACCGGGAGTCGAGGATCCCGAGTAGATTTTATATATATATATATATATATGGTTATAGTTTTCAAAACTATTAATCGAATAAGGTTTATTCGATAACTTTATTTTATTATTGAATATTATTTCGAATATTCATCCGAGGACTTATGACTCCTTTATTTTATTATTGAATATTATTTCGAATATTCATTCGAGGGCTTATGACTCAGCTTAGTTTATTTATTGAATATTATTTGAATATTCATTTGAGAATCTATGACTCCGATTATTTGCTGAGATATATTCTTTATTTTATTAAAGAATAATGTTTCGATAATCAAACTTATTTTCGATTATTCAAATAAAGATAGTACTTTTGTATAAGTATATCTTTGATTATTTGCTATTCACTCAAGTATAAGTTTTCCAACTTCTACCTCAATTATTCTTATGGGAATATTATTTAAATAATAATATTCAGATATTTCTTTCATATCGGGACTGATTTATTTTCATAAATCAGCAGTACTCCAAACATTCTTAAAAATGTTTTCGAGACTTCAAAATGATTTTTAAAGTTAGAGTGGACCCCAAGACTCATTTTTATATTTAAGATCTTCCTTTCAAAGGGGATTTAAATACTCGCTCAAAACCTGGGGGATCCAGCTCTGTGGTGCATTTTACATTCGCAACGTGGTTGCTGTTTTGAGAAAACAAATGAATTGATTACTTACCCAACGTTCGGAAAGTAAGCCCATCTAATTGAGTCAGCATAAGCGACAGGCCGGGGTACGGTCTATCAAAGTGTAAGTGGCTGGGTGGCAGTCCATCAACGCGTGAGTGGCTGGGTAACGGTCTAGCGCGAGGTCCTAATGCGGCCAGGGTGATGACCGGTGAGGAATTCATCCATCTACAGTAGAAAAGGTTACTTATTGGTATCTTTGCCTGATCAGCAAGATATCTGGTTTATGCCAAAATTCTTTTCCTTTCCAAAATTCATTGGATATTATAACTCTGTTCATACTTTACATGACAGAGATTTTCAGGAAATGTATGAGATATATATATATGGATATATATATCAGGACTTAATGTAGTATCTCGTAACTTCATTTCATTCAATAATATTTCAAAGATTGAATCTATTCAAGTCTTATCTTGTAGTCTCATCTGGGTGATGAACTTTGAAACTGATTATAATTTGAACGGTGGTAGTTCAAGTAGTATTTGGATATAGAGTATATTGGAGTATCTTGTAACTTCATTTTTTTAAAGTTATATCTAGTAAATGATTATCTTATGCATGACAAAGATTTTCAGAAAAACGTTGAGACAAGGTTAGATATATGAGATCACCTTGCAACAATATTTTTATACAGTTATAAACTAGAACTCTGTGTATATTATGTATGGAAGAGGACTTCCAAGATTTTGAAAAGTATATATGTATATATACTGAATATTTTGCGACTTCATCGCATTAAGATATCAACTTGGTTCATTTCTTTTGACCAAGACTTTCATGAGTACTATGAGAAGGCTCATATATTGTTAATCATTATACATATTATTTTGGTGGGCTTGCTGCTCACCCTTGCTTTCTTCTTTCATCACACAACATCAGATAGAAAGGATGAACAGGACCAAGCTCCCGATTCGCGAGCGGATAGGAAACGTTCCGCAGTTTTCTAGAAGCACTGATGCCGCCGTAGCTGAGGTAGGAACTACCAATAGGCTAGGCTTTCAACTTCTGATGTACCAGATTTATGTATATTTATGAATTGTAATAATGGCAAAGAAATGTAAATTTATTCAGAAAACCTTTTAAGGTGTATTGGCAGATAATTGTGGAATATAAGGACTTGTGATTAATTTTTGGATGTTCATCTCTGAGACTATAACGTGTGGTGTGTGTGTTTATTGTGGGGTCACAGTACAGAGTAGTTGAGTAATTATTAAGATTGGGTGTTATTAAAGGAAATGGAACTCGTGACGACCCGAATCCCCGACCCCGGATCTGGGGGTGTTACAGTTTTTAACCTCATGACTATCAAATGAAAGAAGGTCATTGGAGGCTGAACCTGCATTACAGAACATATAACAATATAGAGATAAAATGCACTTAAAATCTATAATGAATGAAAATTATGCATTTAATATTTTGAGAGAAATGATGTACAATAGTGATTTCAAAAGATTTTAATGAAATAAGAAATCACCACTGTAGAAAGAAATTTGATTTTTTCACTTAAAACTGCTCAAGTGCACAAGTCTGTTTTTATGCATAAAAAGATAAATAATCATGTCTTTCATAAAAGACACAGACTGATGACCTAGCAGTATTAAGAAGAGAAAGAAAAAAATGTCTTTTAATATGAATGAGTTTTTGTAAAATCATTGATCACCTAGGGTAAAGTCTAAGCAATTCGCATTCATGTCAAAAGCTCCATAATCTATCTTTATAAAATTATTACCAACAACATTGTTTATTGATAAATAATCTTAATAAGAATGACTATGATGTTGATTTCAAATTATAGTGAATCTGTCAGATATAGCAACTCATATAAATTCACTAGAACTTAAAATCTCACAATTATCTGCAACAAAATATTAACAAGATATCATTGACTGATACTTGTCAAGTACTTTAGATACCAATATGTTGCACCCTATTTGAATATAATTTAAATCATGAAACTGATTTGACATGGAATTGTCTAATATCATAATTCAACTATATTAACATAAGATATCAATGAATTAAATACCAACTATCTATCAAATAAACATTAGCATTCAATTTCATATTCTATACAATTGTTAACTCCTATCAACTGTAATATCTCAGACAATACTGGTTCGATAAATAAAGCAACATTAACCAACATTTTCTTGTTTGCAATCTTAGAAATATATTCTAAGTTCCATATACTTTGATCCATTGAGTATGACATCTATTATCAAAGTGTTAAGGAATTTTCAAATAAGTATAAAAATTATTCTAAGTTGACAACATATGGTTATTTCTAATAAAATATCAAACACAATAACCATAGTTTTATTTTAAGAAATATTTTCACATTTTCTATATTAGTATAAGTGACTGAAGATAAGCACTGATTACCTAGAAGAGTTCTAAGTAATGTCACAAATACTAATACTAACACAATTAGTTCAGAGTTGAACTCTTAACTAAGTATCATTGACTGACATAAGTCAAGAATTAGCACTCAACTAATCATGCTATAATCAAGATTCTGATTTCAGTGAATTCCTGAGATGTAAACATTGTTAAATTCACTAAAACCAAAATCTCATAATTAACTTATAACACATAAGTTATAATCAATATACTAGATATCAATTGTTGACAGATTTAGTTATAATTAATCATGCTGCTTATTTATTTTAAGTTAGTTTAAGTTATGGAGCAAATAAAATCATTTAATTGCTTCAAATTCCATAATCCAAACAACCCAAAATAATATTAAATAAATAAATACTAAATATCTATAAGTTAGATACTAGCACTTAAATATTTATAATTATCCTTGAATAAGCACCAATAGGATATATGACTTATATACATGGCAATCACTCTTTGGATAATTAGTAATTTTAGAAATACTTTCTAAGCATATAAAATATTGAGAGTTTTATACACATGACTTAGAAAATACTTCAACTTCTAATATTAGTGATTTAAGAAATAAGCATTGATTACATAGAACAAAATTTTTAAATAATATCACTAATACTAAAAGTACCACAATTATTCGTATAAGATAAAATAACTATGTTACATATAATTTTAATATAATTTAAATTATGAGACTGATATGGAATGTAGTTGTCTACCATCATAATTTATATCAATTAAAATAATATTCAAATTTAATGCTATAATACTTAACTACCACAAATGTATATGACATTGTAATCATGATAATCGAGATAGTAGCACTGAGTACGAGGTACTGGATTACTGATAAATTCACAAGTCCTTTAAATATTGAAGATTTAATACTTGTGAATTTATATTAAGAATTCCTTACAAATGGATTTCCAAATAATATATAATGAATGATATCCTACACTTACAAACCAGTCTTAAAAAATTAACTTTAACAAGTGATTTAATAAGTGTTTTTGCAAGAGACTCTTAGACTAAAAGACACGCTCTCAAAAGAAATGATACCTGGTATGAAGGTACCCTGACTTAGAGTGTTCCACAGAGTTGCTGGAGTTGAAGTTATTTCTCATCATAATAAGAAATCCATCTTCTTCCACGAAGTTGACAGCTTCCTGAGATGCTTATCCTGTCACTTAAGTTGACAGCTTCAGAGATGCTTCTCCTGTCTTTCTTTCAACCTGCGTAATCTATATCTATATATCCAAACATGTTAAGCACACTATATTTAGGGTACTTTACTCCAAGAGTTGATAGTCCCTTAAGATATCTAATAATCTTGTTAATATCTATACGATTGGATTCTCTAGGATCCACTTGGAACCTTGCACATTGGCATCTTGAGAATATTATATCACTACACATATATAACACTATGTTTGTGCCTAGTGATAAACATAGTTATTAATATGATGATTCTACCAGTTCATATTTAAATGTAACTTCAGTTAGAGTGCCATACTATATCCTTGACGATTTTTTGAGTAAGATACCATTTCATACCATCCTGAAGTGAGCTTGTGAAGAAGAGATATGCATAGTCCAATAGAACTGCAACTACAAAGTCCTTGAACTGTTGTGCATTGACTTCCTCCTTTGACTCACCAACCAGAAGTGCACTTGTACACATTTACCAGAGTCCAATTCCAGGTAGAATGTGCATCAGATGCCTGATATGTCATAATATCCTCAATTCTCGTCACTGGTGCTTTCTGTTAAAAACTGCTTCCAGATAATAACCTAGCATCCAGTTTGGCCTTTTCCCTCGTAACAATGCCATTGTCATCCAGTTTGACTTCTGGTTATCCTTGTACCAATTACAATATTGTCATCTGGTTTGGATACCAGCTTCCCTTGAATCTGCTTGCTGACTGATTGAGCTCATCTTGCTTTGCAATCACCCAATCAATCCGGATCTATCAGAGCTTCTGTAACTTTCTTAGTTTCTTCTTCAAATAGAAAACTAGAGAAATACTCATTCGCACTCAATAGCCTCGCTAATCATTACTTCACCATCTGGATCACTTAAGAACTAGACTCTGGGAATAGACTTGACATCAAGCCCTTTGTCTCAGCAGTTATATTCTTGTTCTGTCCTCTTGATTTTCAATATAGTGTTGTATCTGACTAGTTGATCCTTCTATTGCTCCCCCTAAGTTGTTGTTGGGATTTCCTGAAAATCCTTACCCTTGCTGACTGGCTTCATTGAAATAATGAGTTATTTTATACACTGCCAATCCACTGCTTGGATATGAATCATCAGTATAATTAATTTCTCCTGTAACAGCTTGGGGCATTGAGTTGTTGAACTGTGCACTTAGACTTTCAATCATCTTCTGTTGATCAACCATGAATGCCTTGTAGGTTGTATACTCCACTGAGTAGCCATGGAAAATATCCTAAATAGTCTTAGTTGAAAATGCCAAGATCATCAAACATTTGAAAACATTTAATTTATTACTTCTGTAGAACATTCTCTCCAAACACTTTCAGGTTATCCAGTGTTTGCTTCTGTTGGCCATTAATCATTAGTGGTCTTCATGTATACATCCCGATCAAGGTTTGATCTTACTTGTTGTAGACTGTATTGACTGCTTCAGTACTTTGGTATTTAACAAGTCATGATTAGCTTGACATTGTACTTGTTGCTTTAATCAAGTTCCGGTTCTTCCTTTGTACCACTCCATTATGACACGGAGCTCCCAATGCTGAATGTCTCAAAATATTCTTGATGTTACATATATCAGTCAGATTTGCTTCTTGAATTAAGTCCCTTTATCTGACCACAAGATCATTTCTTTTACAGTTGCTTCCAGCTTGATCTTCTCATATGATCAATCACCATCCGTGATGTCTTGTCTTGAGAACACACGAACAACAACTTTTTTGTTAAGAGTAGTCATAAATCATCACTAAGGCATATCTTTACTTTAATGTGATATTTTCTTTGACTTCTCTTCTTGACATGCCTCACATTTATCATCCTTCTGAATTCCAGATGAGGCAGTCCTCTCACTAACCCCTTTTCACAAAAGAGTTCCTTGAGATGATGTTCAAGGGTGAGAGCTTCCAGTGTCATAGCTAAACTTTTGTCAGATGAAGGTTTACAATAGATCCATTGAATTCATCTTTCCTGAGATTCCAGTCTAGCCATGAGCATATCCTTTCCTTACTCCAAGAAGAGCAAGCTTCTCAACCTTTCTGCTTCAGGTGAGACACTAATCCTTCATTGAATTGACATTTTGTTCTTTGATGCAGAACTGTCTGATAAGAAGATTTGTGCCTTGATCCTCCAGCAAGAAAAATGCTTCAATTATTATCAGTGGCTCCAATGATTAGTTGTTATCATTGATAGCAATTGTTGAATCCATGATGACATCCATTTTCTGTATAGCTTGTTCCGTAGTGAAAACCTTTGCTATCATCTCCAAAGATTATTGACTAAATAGCTTTTGTCAATCACATTTGATTATGAGGCTCTTTCTTTGATCATATGACTTGAGTATCAATTACCAAGAATACATATGAAATAATTAACATGTTATGTCCTGCACTCACAAATGGATTAACAGTTCTTGGTACCCAACTTATCAGTTTGGGTCCATATGGATTAGAGATATTATTAAAATCAGAGATAACAACAGCTGCAACCTTATCATGCTGATTTTTATCTTTGACTGATCATTTTTCTCCATTTTGATACTTTTGAAAAAATTATCTGTAGGATAAAAGAAAAATGATTCCAACCTTACATAAGGAGGACTAGCAGTCTTTGCCATATTGTAATCCTAAACATGCTTCTTTTATAATTAATGCAAGTACTAAGAGATGCATTCATGGCATAAAAATAAGCAAGCATTGAAATAGGAGTACATGACATTCATTCAAAAATATTACGCATAAGAATTAAGCAAGACATGCATGATATGGAACAAACAGAATTAACATATAAATCACTAATTCTATCTAGTCCAATCCTGTTGATGAATCTCATCTAGCTATCTCAATCCAACTATAAACTAATACATCTTAACAAATAATTCAGATTAAATGAATAAATCACAATGTAATAGGATACGGAGAGTAAGTATTAACAAAGGTCTTAAGTGTTGGAAAACATATATCTCACTAAAGCAATTAATCATGTTCAACAAATACTCAAACACATATTTAAGATCATTTAATAGTAACATGTACAAGTTAAACATCAATCTCAGTTACCAGAAAAATATTCTAGTGAACTAATTCAGCATTATCTAT
The DNA here is from genome assembly GCF_009905375.1 of Apium graveolens. Classification (NCBI taxonomy): domain Eukaryota; kingdom Viridiplantae; phylum Streptophyta; class Magnoliopsida; order Apiales; family Apiaceae; genus Apium; species Apium graveolens. Next base: position 245,331,061 of record NC_133649.1, on the reverse strand, counting down.
GTGTGATGCTATCATGCTTGTGCGAATGTTAAACATTTAAACACTAAGATCTTATCATGCATTGAATTTTGAAAACAAAATATTGCAGTGCTTCAAGAAATTGAAACCTGAGATATGTGAGTTAGATCATCTTCAGAGATTGCTATGATAGAAAGATATTCATTATTCTTGTCATCTGATCCATCCCAACTCTTTCCCGATGCACTATAAGTTTTGACTGGCTGCTTCCCTAAGAAAATATTCCACCTTTGTCACAGCTCTTCAACTGAATCCCTACTCATCCTTGTTTGTCAAGCTTCTTGTTCTGTTGTAGCAAAACCCCAGATAGTTACTTGACATATCTTGTTATAATTGTAGCTATCAAATCTTGTATCTGTCCCAATCTCAGTATTGTAATTACCTCTTGAACTGGATCAGTAAAAGTCTCTGCTTCAGGATAGATAGGATTGATCCTTGGATATAGCTTCTATATTTTATCTGAATCCAATGTGACAAAACTTCCCTGACATGTGAAACACTGTTGTGACGTCCAGTCCCTCAAGTACTTCTACCTGAGTTTCTTCTGATACAGCTATCAGTAAATCTTATATTTTGTCCTGAGGTTCCAACTTTACTACCTGTGATTCAGATGCCTGTATGATCTCATTGATTCCCGGATAAATATATCATTGGTATAAACCACTGTGTGACTGTATAATCTCGAATCATAGAGTTGTCTTAAAATCTCCGAGAAAAATTGTACCCGTAGAAATTTCATTCAATTCCTGCGTCTGAAAACCCAGTGGTATCCTATGGAGTAAGCGTTTGAGGAAGATCCACAATTTTCGTCTATAGGTCTAGAAATCAGTTCCATTGGAGTAAGAAAACCATTATCTTCAATTTTCGTATTCAGGAATTTTATGTCTGAATAGCATATGGTCTTCGTTTTCTTCGAAAGATTAAAATCACCTTTAACGCCCGGAGGAATCTTGAGTCTACCAATACTTTGAGTACCCTTAATTTAATATTTCAGAGAAATTTAAATTTCCAGTATTTTAATTTTCTTAGAAAATAATTTAATCAAAAATAAATATTTACTTAAAATCTAATTTTCAAGAATTTTGAATTTTCTTAAAAATTAAATAAAATGTAATTATTATTTCAGAAAAATTTAAAATTTAAATTTTATGGAAAAATAAATAAATCAGAAATAAAAATTATGGTTAAGTCCAAATTATTTAAAATTCAAAAATCTTAAGTGTAGATAATTTTTGAAAATTAGAATATCTGAAAATATGAGAACTTGACTGTTTAGGCTGACAAACCGGATCTAATCTGTATATCGATCAACAAGCTCTGATACCAATTGATAGGTCCCGAATTATCGTAGAAAGGGGGGTTGAATACAATAATCACTTGATTAAAAATTCTTTCGAATCTTTTGCGGATATAAGATTTAGTGCTCGGTTAGTGGTTTCGTGTTCTTGAGGTGAATAGTGTTTGGAACAGTAAAACGAGGAACACAAGATATTCAGGAAAGTATATATTCATATATAAATCCTCGAGGGGTTTTGCTACACTCCGGTAAATAAATTAACCGGTTACAATTTAAGAACAACAAAGTTCCTAGCTTCTACAAAGATTTACAAATCAAATCCTATACAATGATCTAGCTTTTGTTTGTATAAGGATTTAATTACCGGGTAACGATTATAATGCCCCAATGAATATACAAGAATTAAATCGGGCATTATTTTCACGGCCCGACTTAACAATATATATTATACAACTTATTACAATAGTTAACAAAAGAATAAATACATCTGAATCCAAGATCTTACAGTTTAGGGTTTGGAACAGCCCAACACTATTAACTATTACAACCTGATTTTTAATATCGCGTCCTCACACAAAACGGCCACTTATTCTACCTGAGCTCGTACATACGAATCGGCATCACAAGTCTTACGCGCTGTCTGCTTGAACCTAACCATATCTGCTAGCTGTAATATCAAGGTGAAAGCAAGTAGTGAGCCAAATGCTCAACAAGTGCTATACAATACAATACATAAAACGAAATAAAGGAGTAACAATGTGAAGGAAGAGCTAATAATAACAAGAGATAAACTTTTGGGTGATGGCATCATTTACTTGATGCCAATTGACAGTTAAACTATTGAACATCTTTATCAAGGGTTCTAGATCAACTTTGAAGCACAGGGAATAGGTCCACTAAATTTTAAGGCCTTGATCAACTAGACTATACTTTATCAAGGAAATTTAAAGGTTTCTATTTACAAAGATTTTGACAATGAGATTTAGCAAGGTTATCGGATAGTATGAAGGAACAAGTCAAACTAGGTTCAAGGTAATGGTTCCAGATAAGACATAGGTATTAAAATATAAAGAAGGTGAGCATCAGTTCAAGGTATAACAGGGTATCATGTTTTAGGGTGAGAATAGGGTTATCAAACAATCATGAACAATGTTTAAGGAATGACTGGCTTTTAGGCATCAAGATGAGGTTACTGATTATAACTTACACATAGTTCAACATCACAATTACTTTGGTATATTAGCATGGTATGAAATTTTGATATACTTGCATAGCAATCTTCAAGTAAAGTTAAACTACTTGCAATAAACACTTGAGGGTTCATGGCATTTTCATATAATACGAAGATAGATTTGAAACCACTTGGTTCATGTATATCAAGGTGAATTATAATACTCGCATCATATATAAGAACTGAATATCGCACACTTGCAGTGTAAATAAAAGGTAGGTTGAATCACTTGCCTTGAGAAAGGCTTGACTTGACTGGCAGGTAGGAGCAACTGGAAGCTTTACTCGACTTTAATGGCAAGTTTGCCCTCGTCTCGAGATCCTACACAAATAATAATAACCTCATTATAATATATTCTCACCAACTCAACCTATTTGTAAACCGAAATTATACACAATGACACTTAGGCCTACATACACACATATTTACAATCACCTTATAATCATAATAGTAAACATAACCACATATGCTCACATACCATTTTTAAGTACAAAATAATATAGCACACACTATATTGCATCACTAAGCTTAGATGATCTCACACCACTTACTTATGTCACTTGGTCGCTAAACTAGACAAAACTCCAAATTTTGACCTCCTAACTCGAAGTGCCTTTACTAAACCATCCAATTCCTATTGACCCTGACTTGGGCCTTTCACTCTAACGACTTTAAGCTATCTTTCAACTATGGTGGTCAACCAAATATTCACTCATAAGTGCTCTAAAACTATGTGATAGGTGAATGTGCTCATTATAGTGATTTCAAGATGACATTTAGGGTTTCTTGGGTGCATTTGACACTCTTAAACTTCAATTTTACCTCTAAAACTTCTACACTAGACTCTTCTGATCATAAGTCAACTCTCAAACTTGGTGTGGCTCAAGGGCCTAGCTTGGGCCTCCCTAGGCCTAAGCTTAAAGTCCACGTTTCCCTTAGTTTTCTGGACAGAAAAGGGTCCTGATTTGAATTAACTTGTGACACATGATTCTAACTCAAATCCTATGAACTATGGCAGGAAAAACTCCCCTGACACTCCTAACCAAACAACCTACAAACCTATAATAAACACCTAAAACCTAATGTATACTCCTATTTCTAACGTCTGGTGACTTGGGCCTCAAAGTGCACGACAATGACAAGGTCAAATCTCACTCTAAACCTCATGATACCAAACTGAAATTCTGCAGAATCTAATGCTCCCCTTTCCACCATGATTCTCACTTAAAATCCCAACCAAACATCAATCAAAACCCAAACCTAACCTCAACCAAGGAAATCTACTGAACTACTACTCCCACACTCAATATTGGCTTAGTGGAGATTATCCTTACCTAAGGCGCAATATAGCAAAACAAGAGTTAACACAATACACTAATTACGAGTTATTAACTTTTCAAAAATAACCACTTCAATCTTCCATATATATTCGAATTAAAATCACATATCAATGAGCACAAATCAAAATCAATATTTTAACTCAACTGAAATTAAAGCTTATAACAATTATCAATCCAAATGATCAAGAACTTTCGAAAATCATGAGTTGAATCTAAGCATGAATGCCTTCGAATTTACAAGCCAAAATAGTATGATTTCTATAATAGATTTTATCATATAATCAACATGCAAGCCTAGAATTAACTATAACTAAATGATCACTTAGCATGCAAAGGGTTTTATCAAGTTTTTACTTCCAAAACCAAGCTATCATCACATAAACATTCAAAATCAACAAGGCCACAAAGAAACACCATTAAGAACCATTCATTCGGCTCCCTTAAGGTCATAGCCGAATAAAATGGAAGGGAAATGACCATTAAAAACAAGAGCTTCACTCTCATGACTTGGCATTTCACCATTCCTTTTAGTTCCCTCAATAATATAACCTGAAATCCATGAGAATCAAGATTGTATTTTGAGTTCTAGTTAATTTAATGACATGCAAGTTCAAAACTTAAACTTTTCACTCTAAACTTTTTGGAATATATATGAATAACATATAGGGAGTAAGATTACTTGAATATAAGATGGATGTTTGAGTGAAAGAATGAAGAAAAGAAGGGGGTGGGGGCTTCGGCTATGGGAAAGCCAAGAGGGGGGTTGAGCCGAGAGGGAGAAGTAGAGAGGGAGGAGAGAGTGAGGTGAGGGTGGAGTGTGGAGTGAAAAATGAAATGATCATGACAACTTGTGCTTGTTTTATGGTTTTGATTTCACCAAATGTGAGTGGAATTAGTAATTGACAAAAGTAACCCTCTAGCAAGGATTGGGTCATTTTGCATGTAAGGACAATGAAGTAATTTGGCTAGCAAAATGAGAGTTAGTGGGGTTTGAATTGTCTTTTTAGTCCTTTAAGTTGAATGGGAGGGTATTTGCATGCAAGGGTATCCATGTAATTTTCTAATTACTAAACAACTAATTTTCAAGGATTTATTTTTATAAAATAAAATAAAAATTCAAAAATTATAAAAATTGTACCATAAAATAACTTGGATTTTTAGAAATTTTATGAGATCAATTTTATGATTTGTGAATGAAATAATTTTAAAAGATAATTTTCCCATGGTAAAGAATATTCTCTATAAATCAAGAATAAGAGCAATTAATAAAACTCTCGCTTTGAAAAATTCATATTTTAAATAAAGCAATTTATAATGCAGCAAATTCCATCCACACAAATGTTCAATCAATAAATATATCTATAATCGACTGTAATGTTATACAGAGTTCGCAAATAATATTACACAAAATGTCGGTCGTAACATCCTCTCCCCCTTAAAGGATTCTGTCCTCAGAATCTAAGAGAACAGATGAGGATACCGGGAACGCATATCAGACTCTAACTCCCAAGTTGACTCTTCGACCTTGGGATTCCTTCAAAGTACTTTTACTAACTTCACCAACTTATTTCTAAGATTCTTTGCTTGCCAGTCGAGTATTTTGATAGGTTGCTCCACAAATGACAGGTCTGCCTGAATCTCTATAGGTTCATATTCTATCACATGGTTGGCATCAGGATTATACTTCTTAAGCAATGACACATGAAACACATTATGCACATGCTGATACTGAGGCGGTAAGGCTAACTCATAAGCCACCTTCCCCACTTGACTCAAAATTTTAAAAGGACCAATATATCTAGGCGCTAACTTCCCTTTCTTTCCAAATCTAGACAATCCTTTCCTCGGTGATACTTTCCGCAAAACGGCTTCACCCACTTAAAATCTGACATCCTTACGCGCTGGATCCGCATACTTTCTTTGCCTATCTTGTGTAGCAAGTAACCTCTTCTGAATTAATTTGACTGTCTCATGCAATTGTTGTACCAATTCTGGACCTAGAATCTTTCCTTCTCCCACTTCATCCCAACTAGTTGGTGATCTGCATTTCCGTCCGTATAAAGCTTCGTATGGTGGCATGCCAATACTGGAGTGATAGCTGTTATTATAAGAGAATTCTACTAATGGAAGGTGGTCGTCCCAACTTCCCACAAAATTAATTACACAACTGCACAACATATCTTCGGTCGTTTGAATTGCCCTTTCGCTTTGACCGTCAGTCTGCGGATGATACGTCGTACTCATGTTTAACTTTGTGCCAAGAATTTCTTGAAATTGCTTCCAGAATCTCGAGTTAAATCGGGGATCTCTGTCTGAAACTATCGATACGGGCATGCCATGTCTTAATACGATTTCACGCACATACGGATGGACCAATCTGTCCAATAAAGACTTCTCATTAATTGGAAGAAAATGCGCTGACTTCGTAAGGCGATCAACTATAACCCATATAGCATCATGTCAGGATTTCGTTCGTGGTAATCCCACTATAAAGTCCATAGAAATGTTTTCACATTTCCATTCTGGAATCTTTAGGGGCTGAATTAGTCCGCTTGGTCTTTGATGTCCTTCCTTCACTTTCTGACAAGTATAACACTTTGCAACCCAGTCTGCCACTTCTCGCTTCATATTTGGCCACCAAAAGTTCTGCTTCAAGTCTTGATACATCTTGGTGCTTCCCGGATGGATTGAAAATCTTGAATTGTGGGCTTCTTGCAATATCTCATTCTTCAATTCAGGTACATGAGGAATCCAAATTCTTGAGGAGAACCTCAGTATACCTTGCTCATCCCTTTTAGTACCAATCACTTCTTCGGTTAGGTGATTATTCTCTTGCTTCATCACTTCTTCCTGACATTTCTTTATCTTTCCCAAAAATATTGGCTGAAAAGTCATAGTACGACAAACCTCTTCAACTATTCCACAATCACAAAGTTCCACTTCAAATCTCTTAATTTCTTCAGACAATTTCTTTGGTATAGCTATCATATTCAATCTTTCCTTCCTACTCAAAGCATCGGCTACCACGTTCGCCTTTCCCGGATGATAATTTATCGAACAATCATAGTCCTTAATCAATTCCAACCATCTCCTTTGCCTCATGTTGAGCTCCTTCTGAGTGAAAATATACTTTAAACTCTTGTGGTCTGTGTAGATCTCACACTTTTCCCCGTAAAGGTAATGTCTCCAAATCTTAAGTGCAAATACTATAGCTGCTAATTCCAAGTCATGCGTAGGATACTTCAATTTATGTGGTTTTAACTGCCTTGACGTATACACAATCACCTTATTGTGTTGCATTAGCACACAACCCAGTCCTTTATGTGAAACATCTCTGAAAATCACAAAGTTTCCTTGATCGTCTGGTAATACTAACACTGGAGCTGTAACCAACCTCTGCTTCAATTCTTGAAAGCTATCTTCACATTCTGCATTCCATTCGAACTTTTGATTCTTCCTAGTCAACTTAGTCAATGGTGTGGCGATTTTCGAGAAATCTTTAACAAATCTTCTATAATATCCCGCCAATCCTAGAAAACTTTGCACTTCTGTAGGTGTCTTTGGCCTCTCCCAACTCATAATCGCCTCAATCTTTGCCGGATCTACTTTAACTCCTTCACTTCCAATAACATATCCCAAAAATTGAACCTCCTTTAACCAAAACTCACATTTAGAAAACTTGGCATACAACTTCTCTTGTCGGAGTATCTCTAATGCTATCCATAGATGCTACATATGTTCTTCTTCCGACTTTGAATAGATAAGAATGTCATCAATTGAATACCACTACAAACTTGTCCAAATACTTTTTAAATACCCGGTTCATCAGATCCATAAATGCTACCGGAGCATTAGTCAACCCAAAAGGCATTACTAAGAATTCATAATGTCCGTATCTTGTCCTGAATGCTGTCTTTGGGATGTCTTCTTCTTTGATCTTTAATTGATGGTATCCTGATCTTAAATCAATCTTGGAAAAGCACTTTGCTCCTTTCACCTGATCAAGTAGGTCATCTATTCTTGGTAACGGGTATCGGTTCTTAATCTTCATCTTATTCAACTCCCAATAATCTATACATAACCTCATGCTTCCATCTTTCTTCTTTACGAACAGAACAGGTGCTCCCCATGGCGACGTACTTGGCCGTATCACTCCTTTATCCAACAATTCTTGTAGCTGGCTCGCCAACTCTTTCATTTCTCCTGGTGCCATCCTATACGGGGCCTTCGAAACTGGTTCCGTGCCTGGGGCAAGGTTGATCTCAAACTCGATTTGTCGATCTGGCGGTTAACCTGGTAGTTCGTCTGGAAACACATCTGGAAATTCGTTGACAACGGGAATATCTTCTATGCTGAGGTTGTCTCTTTCTGAATCTACTACATAAGCTAGGAACGACTCGCAACCTTTCCTAAGCAACTTCTTAGCCTGAATGATTGTAAGAAACAGTCGCTCTTGCCTTTGTCCCTTAAATACCATTTTCTCTCCACTCTCCATCTTTAAGTACACCTTCTTGGACTTACAATTTATCTGAGCATTATTCTTCCCTAACCAATCCATGCCTAAGATTATATCAAAATTCCCCAACTTGAAAAGTATCAAGTCGGCTGAAAATTTATGTCCCGAGATATCAATCTCACACTTAAGACATAATTGACTCACGGGAACCTTCTTTTGATTTGCAATTACCACATTTATTACCTCGTTCATAGCCATTTTATCACATTGAAGTTTATCAACAAATATTTCTGATATAAAAGATCTCGTCGCTCCAGAATCAATCAATACTTTAGCTTCGACATTATTTAATAAACGTGTACCTGCTATGACCTCAGAATTCTGAACAGCGTCCTTTATTTTTAAATCGAATGTCCTTGTCGTTGCTTGCGGAGTTGTTGTAGGTGGTGGAGGTAATGCCAATACCTCAGCTGGCATGCTTGCACTAGTACTTGCCACGTTCATCAAAGCTTTGACTGGTCCGGTTGACTTGTACTTCCTAACTATGTGTCCAGTCTTTCCACACCTGTAGCATGTAACTCCTGGCTTCGGTATCTTAAACTCGTTAGCCAAGTGTCCCTTCTGGTTGCATCTATAGCATGTCATGTTCAGCTTATTACACACTCCGGGGTGTCTTTTTCCACAATGCTTGCATTCTGATCTCTGAAATCTATTTTCTCCAACTTGCCCTTGGCTTGCCTGCTTGTTCCCCTTTGATTCTTGTCTTTTATTCAAATTTTCCTTCTCCTGAAAATTTCCGCCTTTGTGGAATCCAATCCTTTTCACACTCCTTTCTTGTGAGCTTCCAGCTTCAGACTTTTCTCCATAAAATGGAACCTTTCTCTTCTTGTTATCCTTTTCCTTCCTTGACCGCATCCCATTACTCTCAATCAGAGCAGCTTTCTGTACTACTCCTATATAAGTATCAAGCTCAAACATAGCCACTCTATCTCTGATCCAAGACTCTAACCCTTGTTGGAATCTCTTTGCTTTTTCCTCCTCACTGTTGGTATACTTTGTCACAAACCTTGACAGTTCCGTAAACTTCTTCTCATACTCCAATAAAGTCATACTCTCTTGCTTCAATTCAAGAAATTTAAGCTCCATCTGATTCTGCATGTACTTAGGGTATCACTTTTCCAGAAATAAGTTCTTAAACCTTTCCCAAGAGACTTGCTGATTTGCCTCCATAGCTTTCACTGAATCCCACCAATAGATGACTTCGCCCTTCAGGAAGTAAGTAGCATATGGTGTCTTCTGATCGTCCCCTAACTGTACTAATTCAAAAGCTCTTTCCATTTCCTTAATCCATGTGTTAGCTATTACTGGATCAGTGGTATTATGAAATGCAGGCGGATTCACATTCTGAAAAGCTTTGAAAGTGACAATTTGTCGAGGTGGTACTGGTGGATCAGGTGGTTGGTGTGGTTCACGGTTATCTTGGTTTTCAAATTATTGTTGAAGAGTTCTTTGTTGTTGAGCTATATAATTTGTTTGCTGTTGTAAGGTTTCCAGCAATCGAAGAATATTAGGATCTGTGGTAGATGTGGTTGTTGGGTTCTTCTTTTTGGGTGGCATGATCCTGAAATAAAAGTTATATCAAAACAGGTATGAACAATAAGAAAATTCGAGGGTAGGTTGTCACATGATATTCTATTCACATATGAGGTCGGGTTTCAAATTAAACAATAAGGGTGATGCATATAAAGGCGAAAAAAACAATTGAAAGCAAATAAATGATAGTGCATAATAATTGAAATTTTTAAGGTCAAGGTACATCAAGATTATAATAAAGTCTGAATCTAAGGACAACATGCTTAAATAAAGGAAATCAGCAGGGAATTCTACAAGGTCCAACAATACAACAACACGAAATGTAGATAATGGAAAGAACTAAGGCTCCTCTCCGTCAGAACGGGGTCTGGTAGTCTTATCCTCTCGAAGCGTCTTCACAATACTCTGGAGCTCGTCCTCAACCATCTGGATGATATACTGGCTGGTACGGTCTCGGTGTGATGGCATCTGCTCCTTAGGCTTTCCTTTATAGTTTCAGCTGTCCGGATACACATTCTTCAATCGGTCTAACAGTCGATCGTACTTGCCCTGAAGCATGTCGAACTCGCGGCTCAACTCAGCATACACGGAGAAAGCAATGGTGTTAGTCGACTCAGATGATGAGGAATACACCCTTTGATGACAAACAATACATAGATATATATAAGAGGAATATTAATAATAAATTCTCTTAACCTACTCTCTCGCATAATATCCTATAACTTATACATATATCCTATAACCTATTTGGGCTGTCCATGGACTCTAAAACCGTGGCTCTGATACCAAAACCTATCACGCCCCGACTTAACAATATATATTATACAACTTATTACAATAGTTAACAAAAGAATAAATACATCTGAATCCAAGATCTTACAGTTTAGGGTTTGGAACAGCCCAACACTATTAACTATTACAACCTGATTTTTAATATCATGTCCTCACACAAAACAGCCACATATTCTACCTGAGCTCGTACATACGAATCGGCATCACAAGTCTTACGCGATGTCTGCTTGAACCTAGCCATATCTGCTAGCTGTAATATCAGGGTGAAAGCAAGTAGTGAGTCAAATGCTCAACAAGTGCTATACAATACAATACATAAAACGAAATAAAGAAGTAACAATGTGAAGGAAGAGCTAATAATAACAAGAGATAAACTTTTGGGTGATGGCATCATTTACTTGTAACAAAATAATTCAAAACCATTTCTTTATCAAAAACCATTTTATGACGCTACGGATTACAGCCGGTGATCAGCCGCGAAGTAATCTCGAACCTCGCTGGGTTCTAGAACATTTATGGGATCCCTAGGCAACTTTAAGCCTACAAATTAAGAGCGGAAAGGACTTGCGTCTCAGTCCAGATCCACTATTTAAAGAAAATATTTGTTCCCCTTTGGGACTAGAAATCCAAATTTTAACCTTTTTATTTAAAAAAAACTGATGCCAATTGATAGTTAAACTATTGAACAACGAACATCTTTATCAAGGGTTCTAGATCAACTTTGAAGCACATGGAATAGGTCCACTAAATTTTAAGGCCATGATCAACTAGACTATACTTTATAAAGGGAATTTCAAGGTTTCTATTTACAAAGATTTTGATAATGAGATTTAGCGAGGTTATCAGATAGTATGAAGGAACAAGTCAAACTAAGTTCAAGGTAATGGTTCCAGATAAGACATAGGTATTAAAATATAAAGAAGGTGAGCATCAGTTCAAGGTATAACATGGTATCATGTTTTAGGGTAAGGATAGGGTTATCAAACAATCATGAACAATCTTTAAGGAATGACTGGCTTTTAGGAATCAAGATGAGGTTACTGAGTATAACTTACACATGGTTCAACATCACAATTACTTTGGTATATTAGCATGGTATGACATTTTGATTTACTTGCATAGCAATCTTCAAGTAAAGTTAAACTACTTGCAATAAACACTTGAGGGTTCATGGCATTTTTATATAATACGAAGATAGATTTGAAACCACTTGGTTAATGTATATCAAGGTAAATTAGAATACTCGCATCATATATAAGAACTGGATATCGCACACTTGCAGTGTAAATAAAAGGTAGGTTGAATTATTTGCCCTGAGAAAGGCTTGACTTGACTGACAGGTAGGAGCAACTGGAAGCTTTACTCGACTTTAATGGCAAGTTTACCCTCGTCTCGAGATCCTACACAAATAATAATAACCTCATTATAATATATTCTCACCAACTCAACCTATTTGTAAACCAAAATTATACACAATGGCACTTAGGCCTATATACACACATATTTACAATCACCTTATAATCATAATAGTACACATAGCCACATATCCTCACATACCATATTTAAGTACAAAATAATATAGCACACATTATATTGCATCACTAAGCTTGGATGATCTCACTCCACTTACTTATGTCACTTGGTCGCTAAACTAGACAAAACTCCAAATTTTGACCTCCTAACTCGAAGTGCCTTTACTAAAGCATCCAATTCCTATTGACCCTGATTTGGGCCTTTCACTCTAATGAATTTAAGCTATCTTTCAACTGTGGTGGTCAACCAAATCTTCACTCATAAGTGCTCTAAAACTATGTGATAGGTGAATGTGCTCATTATAGTGATTTCAGGATGACATCTAGGGTTTCTTGGGTGCATTTGACACTCCTAAACTTCAATTTTACCTCTAAAACTTCTACACTAGACTCTTCTGATCATAAGTCAACTCTAAAACTTGGTGTGGCTTAAGGGCCTAGCTTGGGCCTCCCTAGGCCTAAGCTTAAAGTCCACGTTTCCCCTGTTTTCTGGACAGAAAAGGGTCCTGATTTGAATTAACTTGTGACACATGATTCTAACTCAAATCCTATGAACTATGGCAGGAAAAACTCCCCTGACACTCCCTATAACTAAGGCCAAATAGAGCCTAATGAGGGCCTACCTATGACATGGTCAAAACTTCCCATTTCTAAGTTGTAGCAAAACTGTCCCCTGCTGGACAAGCTTTTGTAGTTTTCACTCGTGCACCTAACCAAACAACCTACAAACCTATAATAAACACCTAAAACCTAATTTATACTCCTATTTCTAAAGTCTGGTGACTTGGGCCTCAAAGTGCATGACAATGACAAGGTCAAATCTCAATCTAAACTCATGATACCAAACTGAAATTCTGCAGAATCTAATGCTCCCCTTTCCACCATGATTCTCACTTGAAAAACCCAACCAAACATCAATTAAAACCCAAACCTAAACTTAACCAAGGAAATCTACTGAACTACTACTCCCACACCCAATATTGGCTTAGTGGAGATTATCCTTACCTAAGGTGCAATATAGCAAAATAAGAGTTAACACAATACACTAATTACGAGTTATTAACTTTTCAAAAATAACCACTTCAATCTTCCATATATATTCGAATTAAAATCGCATATCAAGGAGTTCAAATCAAAATCAATATCTTAACTCAACTGAAATTAAAGCTTATTAATAATAATCAATCCAAATGATCAAGAACTTTCGAAAATCGTGAGTTGAATCTAAGCATGCATGCCTTCGAATTTACAAGCCAAAATAGTATGATTTCCATAATAGATTTTATCATAAAATCAACATGCAAGCCTAGAATTAACTATAACTAAATGATCACTTAGCATGCAAAGGGTTTTATCAAGTTTTTACTTCCAAAACCAAGCTATCATCACATAAACATTCAAAATCAACAAGGCCACAAAGAAACACCATTAAGAACCATTCATTCGGCTCCCTTAAGGTCATAGCCGAATGAAATGGAAGGGCAATGACCATTAAAAACAAGAGCTTCACTCTCATGACTTGGCAGTTCACCATTCCTTGTAGTTCCCTCAATAATACAACCTTAAATCCATGAGAATCAAGATTGTATTTTGAGTTCTAGTTAAAACTATGACTTGCAAGATCAAAACTTAAACTTTTCACTCTAAACTTTTTAGAATATATGTGAACAACATATAGGGAGTAAGATTACTTGAATATAAGATGGATCTGTGAGTGAAATAATGAAGAAAAGAAGGGGGTGGGGGTGTAACACCCCCCAAATCCGGGGTCGGGGATTCGGGTTGTCACGAGTTCCATTTCCCTTATCAAACTTAATCTTAATAGTCAACCAACTACTGCGTACTGTGACCCCACAATATACACACACACCACAAGTTATAGTCTCAGAGATGAATACCAAAAATAACACAAGTCATTTTATTCCACAATTATAAACCATTTCACCATAAAAAGGGTTTCTGAATAATTTACATATTCTTTGCCATTATTACAATTCATAAATATACATAAGTCTAGCACAACAAAAGTTGAAAGCCTAGCCTACTGGTAGCTCCTACCTCAGCTACAACGGCATCAACGCCTACAGGAAACTGCGGAACGTTTCCTAACCGCTCACGAATTGGGAGCTTGATCTTGTTCATCTTATCTATCTGTTATTGTGTGATGAAAGAAGAAAGCAAGGGTGAGAAACAAGCCCACCAGAATAATAGGTATAATGATTTACAATATGTGAGCATCCTCATAGTACTCATGAAAGTCTTGGTCAAAAAGAAATGAACCAAGTTTGTTATCTTAACGTGACCAAGTCGCAAAATATTCAGTATATATATACTTTTCACAATCTTTGAAATCCTCTGACATGTATAATATACACAGAGTTCCAGTTTATAACTGTATAAAAATATCGTTGCAAGGTGATCTCATATATCTAACCTTGTCTCAACATTTTTCTGAAAATCTTTGACATGCATAAGATAATCATTTACTAGATATAAGTTTAAAAGATGAAGTTACAAGATACTCCAATATACTTATATCTTTTCCAAATACTACTTGAACTACCACCGTTCAAGTTATAATCAGTTTCAAAAGTTCATCACACTGATGAGACTACAAGATAAGACTTGAATAGATTCAATCTTTGAAATATCATTTGAAAGAAATGAAGTTACGAGATACTTCATTAAGTCCCGATATATATATACACCTATATATATATACATTTCATACACTCCTTGAAAACCTCTGTTATGAAAATTATAAACAGAGTTGCAATATCCAATGAATTTGGAAAAACAGAATTTTGGCATAAACCTGATATCTTGCTGATCAGGCAAAGATACCAATTAAGTCACCTTTTCTACTAGTAGATGGATGAATCCCCCACTGGTCATCACCCTGGCCACATTAGGGCCTTATGCTGGACTGCCACTCAGCCACTTTCGCATTGATGGACTCCCACTGAGCCACTTACACTTTCATGGACGCCCACTGAGCCCATGTTGCTTATGCTGACTCAATAGATGGACTTACTTCCCGAACGTTGGGTAGGTAATCAATTCATTTATCAAAGCAGCAACCTCAGTTGCGAATATAAAATACACCACAGAGCCGGATCCCTCAGGTTTTGAGCGAGTATCTAAATCCCCTTTTAAAGGAATATCTTAAATATAAAAATGAGTTTTGGGATCCCCTCTAACCTTTAATATCATTTTGAAAACTCGAAAACATTTTTAAGAATGTTTGGAGTAATGCTGATTTAATGAAATAAATCAGTCCCGATATATTAGAAATCCGAATATTATCATTTAAATACTATTCCCATAAAGGATATTCTCTATAAAAATAATTGAAGTAGAAGTTTTAAAACTCATACTTGAAATGAATAATAAATAACCAAAGATATACTTATACGAAAACACGATCTTTATTTGAATAATCGAAAATAAGTTTGATTATCGAAACATTATTCTTTAATAAAATAAAGAATATTATTTAATAAAATAAGCGGAGTCATAAGTACTCGAATGAATATTCAAAAATAATATTCATTTAATAAATTAAGCGGAGTCATAAGTCCTCGAGTGAATATTCAAAATAATATTCATTTAATAAATTAAGCGGAGTCATAAGTCCTCGAATGAATATTCAAAATAATATTCATTTAATAAAATAAAGTTATCGAATAAACCTTATTCGATTAATAGTTTTGAAAACTATATATATATATATATAAATATATATATATATATATATTATACTCGGGAACATCGACTCCCGGTTTAGAAAATATTCACCTTTTGGTCCCCTATACTAAGGGTATACGCAACTACTGCTTATCTCTAGCATAGGTATTATGCAACCTATAAGCATTGAATCAACAATTAGATATCAAGATTACGAAACAAATATGCATATAAATATCATATCACATGCTCCAATATATCGCAAGATTTGCTAATAACAATCATGCACTTATCACAAGATATTGCATATACATATATACATCACAACAACACTATAACGGGTAGAAAACTTGTCAGAGTGTTCCCGGATAGACTTAAGCTTAGAGTGGGTCCGATAACCTATGAACAACAACATAAGTCGGAATTAAACCCCGGTCTCTTAAGAAACTAGACTTTAACCAATTAGACTCTAACGTTCGCTTATGGCCACTTCTACGCTTAACGAATCACATAAGTCGCCGAGTACCCTCGGCTCCACCATTTTTAATAAATTAACCATTAAGAATTTTAAGGCGATTCTTTCGCGAGTACCCTACCAACTGCCTAATACACTTTACAAAATTGTTTCATACCACAATTAGTCATTTAAGGGCCTTAACCAAGGTTTCAAAGTAAGGCGAGGGGTAAAGGTTCGTTCGCGAAATGCCGTTACTTAAAACGATCGTTTCTCCTAAAGCGTACATCGGATTCAAGCGAACTACATACCAAAATGAAGCTTACGACACACGATCTAGCTAAACATGGCAAAGTTACAGATTGGTCAGTGAGTTATCTGGTCCGAGATTCATGTTACAACAATCTAAGGAAAACGGGTTTTACGACGACTATGTTTACGAGTTTTCCAAGTTTCTCACTACACCAAAACCTCACCAAACAACCCACAATTATTAACACATCAAAACCTCAACTAAATAATACTATACCAGTCCTTATTCTCCAGATTCTTCATCTCAACCAACTACAATCATGTTCTATTAACTATAACAAGATTCATTCACCAAATCACTCCAAATTCAAATCAAACTACTAATAATCAAAGATCATGCTTCTCATTTAGAAAACCAACCATCAAACTCACTAATAATCAAAGTAAAGGCTAGGGTTTGAAGTTTATACCTTCCTTGGGAGGTGTTAAGTTGCTAGGAATCCTTAGGGAGCCTCCTACAAGCTTGATCTTTCCAAAGAAATCAAGAACACAAGGTTAGGCTTTGAAGTTTCTAAAAGTCCGATTGAAAGAACTGTAAAACAGAGGGTCTTACCATGATTATTTGGATGAGACTTGTCAACAAGAGTTGTAGGCCATCTCAATACCTTTCCAACGAGCTATAGAACACAACATTTGAGTGAGTATTGAAGGAGATATGGCAGTTTGAAGTTTCTGGGTTTGTTTTGGCCGAGAGCTTTGTTCTTGGAAGCAAAAGTCAACTCTCCTTCTTTTTGTTTTATGAAATAATGCTTGGTTGCTTCTCTTTTTGTCTTAGCAAATGATTTAAATTTTTTTACCATGGTTAATTTTGCATGGTCCAAAATCAACCAACAAAACAAAATCCCTTTGTCATGCTTATGTCATCAAGCTTGTGTCATCTTTTAACACTTGTCTTCCCTTTGTGGTGTTATGGCATCATCACCCACTAACCTCTTTGATTAACCCTTAATTACTTGGCTAATGACCGCTTATCTGTTATACGGTTCGCTTAACTTTCGTTCTCGTTCGTCGTATGAGGGATCATATCCGGGATCTTATTATTTGGGTTCCCCCAAACCTTTCTCAATATTTTATATTCTTTTTATGATCCTCTCTTATAATCCTTGAATTTAAATCCTTTTAATCATGTTACCTTATACTCAATTCTTTCGGTATCTGGTGGATTTTCGGGAAAAAATCAAAGTGTCCGGATTCGAATTCTGACGACCTTTACATACACTCATTTACTTTATGGAATACTGTAATAACCCCAATTTTTGGAAATTTTTGAAACCCTTATGAATAGTGTTTTTACTGAATGAGAAAACTTTTCATGCCACACTATGTAGGGGTTCTGATATGGATATTCTGAGATTTTATTAGTACTTTATATGGGATATAAGTGTATGTAAAGATCGTCAGAATCCAAATCCGAACACTTTGATTTTTCCCGGAAATCCAATAGATACGGAAAGAATTGAGTATAAGGTAACATGATAAAAGGATTTAAATTAAAGGATTATAATAGAGGATCATAAAAAGGAATATAATGTATTGAGAAAGGTTAAGGGAACCTAAGTAATAAGATCCCGGGTATGATCCCTCAAACGATAAACGAAAACGGAAGTTAAGCGAACAGTATAACAGATCAGCGGTCATTAGGCAAACAATTAGGAAGTTAATCAAAGGGATTAGAGAGGATGATGTCACCCAACCAATGAGAAGAGGACAAGGAGGGGAGGATGACATCATGAGGATGACACAAGCATGACATGGGAAGGAAGGAGATGTGGTGGCTTTTTAACCACACAAAATCAAGGGCAACTAGGTAATTTACTAAAACAAACACAAAAATCAAACCAACCAAGCCAAGCAAATCATTTTTCATCAAAATCAAAAAGAAACCAAGGCATTGTTCTTCATGCTCTCGGCCAAAACAGAACCAGAACACTAAAACTGCTGTATCTCCTTCATTTCTCACTCAAATATTGTGTTCTATAGCTCATTGGAAAGGTATTGAGATGGCCTACAACTCTTGTTCACAAGTCTCGTCCAAATAATCATGGTAAGACCCTCATTTTTACAGTTCTTTAAATCGGACTTTTAGAAACTTCAAAGCCTAACTTTGTGTTCTTGATTTCTTTGGAAAGATCAAGCTTGTAGGAGGCTCCCTAAGGCTTCCTAGCAACTTAACACCTCCCAAGGAAGGTATAAACTTCAAACCCTAGCCTTTACTTTATTTGTTAGTAAGTTTAATGGTTGGTGTTGTAAAATGAGAAGCATGGATTGTGATTATTAGTAGTTTGGTTTGATTTGGAAGTGTTTTGGTAATTGAAGCTTGATTATAGTTCATAGGTCTTGATTGTGGTTATTTGAGTTGAAAACCTTGGAGATTATGGACTTATGTGGTATGGTTTAGGTGAAGTTTTGTTGTATTGATGGTTATGAGTTGGTTGGTGGTTAATTGGAGTAGTTTAAACATTGGTAATCGCGTAAACATAGTCGTCGTAACGTCCGATTTTCTTTGGACTGTTTTTGTGCATAACATTAGGACCCGAGAACCCCCTGCTAGATTATGACCACTGCCATGTTTAGATAGCTCATGTTACGAGCTTCGTTTTGATATGTAGTTCGTTTCGATTCCGATGCACGGTTTAGGAGAAACGACCGTTTCAAGTAACGGCGTTTCGCGAACGAAACTTTTCCCCTCGCCTTACTTTGAAACATAGGTTAAAGACCAAAAAGGGTTAATTAATGTATGAAACATTTATGGTAAGTGTGTTAGGCAGTTGGTAAGACACTCGCGAAGGAATCGCCTTAAAACTCGTAAAGATTAAATTATTAAAAATGGTGGAGCCGAGGGTACTCGAGTGACTTAAGAGAATCAGTAAGCGCAAAATAAGTGTTAGAGTCTAAGTTAGTTAAAGTATAGATTTACAAGTGACTTTGGTTTAATTTCAACTTACTTGTTGTTTATAGGTTACCAGACTCGTCCCGAGCCATTCGTAACCCCCAGTCGCTCAGGCAAGTTTTCTACCCGTTATACTGTTGTTGTGATGTATATATGTATATGCATTATCTTGCGATAGATGCATGATGTTTATATTAGCAAATGTTGCAATATATTGAAGCATGCTGCTATGGTATATATATGCATGCCTGTTTCATATTCTTTCCATATATAATTGTTGATTCAGTTGATAATACCTATGCTAGAGGATAGCGGTAACTTGCATATACCCTTAGTATAGGGACCCAAAAGGTGGAAATATTTTCTAAACCGGGAGTCGAGGATCCCGAGTAGATTTTGTATATATGTATATATATACATATATATTTATATAAATATATGGTTATAGTTTTCAAAACTATTAATCGAATAAGGTTTATTCGATAACTTTATTTTATTTAATGAATATTATTATGAATATTCATCCTGAGTACTTATGACTCCTTTATTTTATTATTGAATATTATTTGAATATTCATTTGAGGATGTATGACTCCTTTATTTTATTTAATGAATATTATTTATAATATTCATTCGAGGTATTATGACTCCGCTTATTACTGAAATATATTCCTTATTTTATGAAAGAATAAGGTGTCAATAGTCAAACTTATTTTCGATTATTCAAATAAAGATAGTACTTTCATATAAGTATATCTTTGGTTATTTGATATCCATTTCAAGTATAAGTTTTAATACTTCTACTTCGATTATTTTTATAAAGATTATTCTTTATGGGAATATTATTTAAATAATAATATTCAGACATTTTCTAAATATAATGGGGACTGATTTACTTCATTAAATCAGCTTTACCCCAAACATTCTTAAAAATGTTTTCGAGTCTTCAAAATGAATTTAAAAGGTAGAGCGGATCCCAAAACTTGTTTTTAAATTCAAGATCTTCCATTTTAAGGGGACTTGAATACTCGCTCAAAAATCTAAGGGATCCGGCTCTGTGGTGTATTTTATATTCGCAACAAGGTTGCTGTTTTGTTAAATGAATCGATTACTTACCCAACACTCGGGAAGTAAAATTCTTGGAACAAGTTAATCCATTAACAGGCATCGCCTGGGAAATATCGGTGAGTTCTCCTTTCCAACTAGATACGACTTCTTGGTGGAGCCGTATCAACAAGTTTCTACTTGGGGAAAGGGGGAACGAGCTTTACGTTTCAGAGTCATGGATTTCATCTGAACTAGGAGTGGCGTAAGTGGTCGAGTGGCGCCGGCCCAGCCTTATTATATTGGCCCAAATGGCCTGGAAGTTCCGCTAAGGCGGTCCATTCCTTAGGAGTTCAGTGTTCGGTTGACAAGTAAATCCGACAGGTTCTCCTCTACATGTAGAAAATGGTGGGGTTGTACTACTACGACTGATCATCGTAAGTGGTCTTCCTGGCGCGGCAAACTCCCGTAATGAGTTCATCATCCAATTGGATATTTCTGCAACACTACCCAGAGCACTTCGATAGAAAGGCTACGGCTGGGCGATTGTTGAGTGTTGGCAGGGTCAAGTTTTCAAAATGATGTTTGCATCAAATGAAGTATCTCGTAACTTCATTTTATTTTGATGATATTTTAAAGATTTAATCTATTCAAATCTGGTCTTGTAGTCTCATCTACGTGATGAACTTTTGAAACTAATTATAACTTGAACGGTGGTAGTTCAAGTAGTATTTGGAAAAGATATAAGTATATTGGAGTATCTTGTAACTTCATCTTTTAAACTTATATCTAGTAAATGATTATCTTATGCATGACAAAGATTTTCAGAAAAACGTTGAGACAAGGTTAGATATATGAGATCACCTTGCAATAATATTTTTATACAGTTATAAACTGGAACTCTGTGTATATTATGTATGGAAGAGGACTTCCAAGATTTTGAAAAGTATATATGTATATATACTGAATATTTTGCGACTTCATCGCATTAAGATATCAACTTGGTTTATTTCTTTTGACCAAGACTTTCATGAGTACTACGAGAAGGCTCATATACTATTAATCATTATACATATTATTTTGGTGGGCTTGCTGCACACCCTTGCTTTCTTCTTTCATCACACAACAACAGATAGAAAAGATGAACAGAACCAAGCTCCCGATTCGCAAGCGATTAGGAGACGTTCCGCAGTTTTCTAGAAGCATTGATGCCGCCGTAGCTGAGGTAGGAACTACCAATAGGCTAGGCTTTCAACTTTTGATGTACCAGATTTATTTATATTTATGAATTGTAATAATGGCAAAGAAATGTAAATTTATTCAGAAAACCTTTTAAGGTGTATTGGCAGATAAATGTGGAATAAAATGACTTGTGGTTATTTTTGGATGTTCATCTCTGAGACTATAACGTGTGGTGTGTGTGTTTATTGTGGGGTCACAGTACAGAGTAGTTGAGTAATTATTAAGATTGGGTGTTATTAAGGGAAATGGAACTCGTGACGACCCGGATCCCCGACCCCGGATCTGGGGGTGTTACAGAAATGGTATCAGAGCTAAGCGTTATAAACCTCAGAGATGATGGGACGTTAAGATAATAAGTTCACTAAGATAATAAGAACTCTTGCCAAGTTCATAGTCGGACTACCTAACGTAGTACTGACAGTTAAAACCCTTATGGGAACCCTTATAAATGTAGCGATAGAAGCGTAATTTGTTATCGTATATGGTAGCGGGACTCCGAACCCTGAAGTTGAGGAACATCAACGCGATGATGTTTTATTACTAATTGCAGATCAGATTGTGGATCCAATAGAGCGTCCTAACGCAGGACCGGATGATGTTGATATTGAGGATGTAGCGGTTGAGGATGTTGTCCTAGAAGGGATAGTTGCTGAGGAGGATCCCATGGAGGATCCTGACGAGATTGGATAAAGGACTACTGATGAATTGATGACCCTGGTTGGGTCGACTACCAGAGGTAGGATAGGCCGGTCACTACCAGAGGTTCGTTCAAGTTTGTAAAGATAGTAGCCCCTTTAACGCGGCTTACTCGTAAGACTGAGAAGTTCGAATGGACAGAGAAATGCGAGAACAACTTTTAAGAACCGAAGCAAAGGTTGGTGACGTTCCCTATGTTGGCGTTGCCGGATGGAAAATGAGATTTTGTGAAATGTAGTGACGCTTCGCATAAGGAATTACGGTGCTTCTTATACAGCACAGCAAGGTAATCGCGTACGCGTCAAGATAATTAAGGGAATATAAAATTCGATATCCCCACCCATGAGCTTGGGCTCGTGGCAATAGTTTTTCCCTAAAGATTGGAGGCACTACTTGTATGGAGAGAAGTGCAAGATTTACACAAACCATAGGAGCTCTAGTACCTTTTTACGTAGAAAGAGCTCAACATACGCCAGAGGAGGCGGTTAGAGCTAATCAAGAATTATAATTGGGAGATTCTTTATCATTCGGGGAAAGCCAATGTGGTGGCTGATGCCCTTAGTAAAAAGGAGAGACTCAAGATGATAATGACTTTGGGAGGGTTGATAAGAGATTTGGAAAAAAAATGGAAATAGATATCAAGGTAACCGGAGCTGGTACCGAAAAGTTGTTTGAGATTGCAATACAGCCCGAATTATTGGAAAGGAACATATTGTGCCAGAAAAAGTGATGAATGAAGGCAGAGAGCCAACAAATAGATATGAGATTAATACCGAGAGAGATGATAAGGGAATAATGAGGTATTCCTATAGAATTTGGGTTCCAAATGTTTAAGAGCTTAAAGATGAAATCTTAGATGAAAGCTAGTTTGAGGAATAAGAGTTAGAGCAAACCCTGAATGTGATAGTCAGGGAGGACGCCTTCAAGATAGAAGGAACCCATAACATAATGAAGTGGAAAATGAGGATTTTAACGTACAAGATAACCCCAAGTATGGGAGAAGGATGAAACATTCCATACTAAGGAAACGGAAAGTCGAGTAAGGAAAGGAGACCCGAGACGGTACTCCTATACGACAATTCATGGACCTGTCTAAAGAGAACTTAGACTATTATCCCCAACCACCACCCTGAGGGGACAATGCGGCAGGAAATTCTTTCATGACCTTTAAATCGTTAAGCTCTCAGAGTTCCAAGGAACAGGTTGACCTAGTCGAGGCAAGAGCCTGGCTAAAGGAAATATAGGAATCATTTGAGATTCTAAATGATTGACGAATCACAAAAGACTGTTTTTATCACTCACCCTCCTAAGAGAGAGACCACCTGCTGGTGAAAGGCCAAGGAAGGCACGGAGCAAGAGATTATAATAAACTGATTAAAGTTCAGCCAATTGTTTTCGGGAAAGTAATTCCCAAGGTTATGGAATAGTGTAAAAGCTTTAGAGCCAGAACAAAGGCAGACGAGTATGATGAATTATGAATCTAAGTTGTAAAAGTTATCAAGATTCGTTCTGAAGACACGAATCCAGAATGACGGGATGTTTGAAATCAATGCTTATGTTGTGTTGGTTCATGAAATAACGATAAGAGAAAGGAATATAAAGGCAAGAGAGTTTGAGGAATGATAAGGGAGTTGGGTATGAGGAAACCCTAAAGACTCGTAGAAATAGAAATAGAAGAGCATGTAATCGTCAGAATGAGGGTGATTCACCATGAGTTAAAATTGATGGTTGAAGGCATAAGAGTTATGTATATTTTATCCCCTTTAAGTTGGGAGGATTCGAGGAAAACCTTGAGATAGTTCGAAGGATAAATAATGAGACGCGGATAGACTGAGAAGACAAGAAAGTAAGAAATTAGGAAAATTGGATGAAGGAAGTGACCTTCAAGAATGTGAAGTGTAAGACCGGTGGCTTGATACCCAGAAAGGGAGACGCCAGGTATGAAAGACATCCCAACATTGAGGTGACTGTTGAGATAAACAACAAAAGTAAATAAGGAATTATTAAGAAGAAGTTCACGTTGAACACGACCAATATTCTCCAGAACATCCTTGTTATCGTTACCAAATTCGGCGAGTCAAGCGGACAACCGTTGTTATCTTTTGGAGGCCATATTGATTGACCCCATTTTGAATACATATGTCATTGTGAAATTAGGCATATACTATCGAGGTGGGAATGATTGAATAAGACACCCTTATCAGGGATATATGACTTGATTTATCCATGGAAGGATGCAGGTACCTTTTAAAGGTGGAATTAAGGATAGAACATCGGTAACTTAAAATGAATCCTAGGGGAATGCATAAAGGTTGGCATTTCACCATTAATAGGGACAGTATGAGTTTTGACAGAATGATTGGGAAAGGGTTAAGGTAACAACAACCTTTAAGAATCAGTGGAGAAATTTTTCAGAAGTATATAGACAATGATTCTGGTATTAATAAATGGTATCTTGATATGCCCTGTATCTAGGGAATACAGGAGGAACGATTGAAGGATAACCTTAGAGGTTTTACAAGGAGAAAGGTAATATTCAAAATTCTCAAGAATAGAAATGTTGATAAAAGAAATATGACGTAATTATAATGTTGCCAAGTGGGGCACGTGTTAAACCACGAGAAAGTATGGATCGAACCAGTAATGGTCGAAATTGTTCAGGGCAATTAGGACTTAAGATAAAAGATGTTCTAAGTATGATTAAGAGTCAGTCTTGGCAGTGATTAGCCTCTAAAGATTGAGGCAATAACTTACGGAAAAATGGTGATTTTTTTTTATTTACTCATCAGATATTAAAGAAAAGCATTTTCACATAAGCTGTGATTGAAATAAGGTAGAAAATTTATTTGGAGGTGGTTAAAATGACATTGACTGTAAGGAACTATTACTATCAGGAAAGGCCAAAGAGGTGGCCGACACTTTAACGGTAAAAGGATAATTGTAGGCGCTTGTGCCAAAGGATACATTGATGATGGTTAAAAGCTGAAGGTTGTATTATGGTTTGGAAGATTGACATTCCTTCTGATGACTGTGCAATACCCAGCCGTAATAGTAGTTGGTAAAGGTTTAATTCGTGTAATCGCCATGAGCGGGCTATCTATCTTAGAAGGTACTATCTTGAGAATGAGCCTGGACCATGTTTCAAAAGGACTAAACGAACCTTTGAGTAAGTCTTCTATTTAAGGCATATGATTTAGAATGGTATTAACCTGCTATCGTTGCTTTGATTGAAACTCTTCTAAAATTTTATCTGCTTCATGTCATGTATGTATGTCAGGATCAGGAGTGTTCTTCATGAATCAGAAATGGTGATTATGTTACCTCCTTAGAAGGATTTGATACGACATGTATGGACTCCGTATGGTTAGCTATTAAGATTTCATGGAAAGTGAATGATGACAGTGGGTCAGTGGTGGACCATAGTAAGGCAGCAATGATTCTGCGAGTAACGAGCTGATTACAACCGTGAGAGTTGTATTGGAATGGATGTTGAGATTGAGTACCACTAATCAGGTCGTGGTAGTGTATAAGTTATCATTGATAGACTAATTAAGTAGAGTATCTACCTAGTGAATATTTATTCTTTCTT
This sequence comes from Apium graveolens, assembly GCF_009905375.1. NCBI lineage: Eukaryota > Viridiplantae > Streptophyta > Magnoliopsida > Apiales > Apiaceae > Apium > Apium graveolens. The sequence continues at coordinate 245,304,888 of NC_133649.1, read as the reverse complement.
ATCAATAGAGAGTCGTATTATTATACGAAGAAGGTTGCGGTATAGAAATGGGTTCTAGTAACGATGAGGTCTAGAATGAGATCCCAGATTCGATTTTCGATGTCGAGGGAGTTTCAAAGGTGATTGTGTATAAGCTCGAGGAAGAGCATGGGTCCATAGAATGATGAACGGAATAGAAATATTTAGGCATGGGAAATACGATGTTATAATACTTGATGCTGATATAAATACGTTTATGTTTTGTTCTCCTATGACAAACCTCTATAATTCGGAGGTAGGTTCCAAGCCAGATATTTTGTGGCAGTATATATATATTTTTTATATATACAATTCTCTTCAGTTCGTTCTTTTCTCTTCTTTTCATTTCATGTAATCTGAGAAGAACAACCCTTCCAGAAGGGGAGGTATTGCCGAATGACTATCTATCGGTGTGATAGAAGCCTAGTAGGATACCATCTATTGTTTAATTGCTTGTCAAGTACTAAAGGCTGGCCACCTTTTGTACTAACTATGCAATATAACAAGTGTTCATGATCATAGTGATCTCTCAACAAATTCCTTTACTTCTATATGATTGATCAAACTTTGGGAAATAGAAACAGCAGAAAAAGGAGTAATAAAGTTGTGGTAGTATTCGAAATGGAAACACATTCGTGATACTAAGGTTGAAGTGGTTATTAAAAGGTTATAGAATGCTAACGAGCAAAAGTATAACTAGTATAATATTAGGAACGGAAGGTTGTAGCGATTACGAACTAGAAAAGAATGGGTATTGAGAAGCAAAAGCTCTAATGCTAAACGCTATAATGAGAGTCTGTGCAATAGACTTGAAAGAATTTGGAATGATCACTTAACGCGGATTTAGTTATATCACGATAATAGATCATATGTCATTATCGAGATGTCACCTTATGAGATCCTTGAGGGAAGATAATGTCGATCTCCCTTATGTTAGGATGAAGTTGTAGAGCGCAAGATGCTCAGACCAGTAGTGGTCCAAAGGACCAAGGATATAATAGATCTAATCAGAGGACGGCTGGTAGTAGCCCAAGATAGGAACACGAAGTATGTTGATTTGACACGAAAGGACAAGGAATAGGAAGTGGGGGACCTAGTGTTGTTATAGGTATTCCCTTGGAAAGGAAGGATGAGGTTCGGAAAGAAAGGGAAGCTAAGTCGACGAATTGTTGGACCCTTGGATATATTAAGACATATTGGGAAGATAGCATATGAGCTAGCCCTACCCCCGAATATGTAGCAAGTTCATAATGTGTTCCACGTATCAATGTTAAGAAAATGTAATTCGGATGCCAGATAAATAGGGGCATATGAGCGCATAGGCATGCGACCAGACATAACCTATAGGGAGCAACCAGAAAGGGTTATAGATCGAAAAGGGACAAGTGCTTAGGAGAAGAGTTATCAAACTAGTCAGAGTTTGATGGTAGAACCACAATGTGGGAAAATTGACTTGAGAGTTAGAAAGTGCAATACTAAGAAAGTATCCCTATTCATTTCTATCTGATTCCGGGACGGAATCCTTTTAAGGAGGGGAGACTGTAATAACCCCAATTTTTGGAAATTTTTGAAACCCTTATGAATAGTGTTTTTGCTGAATGAGAAAACTTTTCATGCCACACTATGTAGGAGTTCTGATATGGATATTCTGAGATTTTATTAGTACTTTATATGGGATATAAGTGTATGTAAAGATCGTCAGAATCCAAATCCGAACACTTTGATTTTTCCCGGAAATCCAATAGATACGGAAAGAATTGAGTATAAGGTAACATGATAAAAGGATTTAAATTAAAGGATTATAATAGAGGATCATAAAAAGGAATATAATGTATTGAGAAAGGTTAAGGGAACCTAAGTAATAAGATCCCGGGTATGATCCCTCAAACGATAAACGAAAACGAAAGTTAAGCGAACAGTATAACAGATCAGCGGTCATTAGGCAAACAATTAGGAAGTTAATCAAAGGGATTAGAGAGGATGATGTCACCCAACCAATGAGAAGAGGACAAGGAGGGGAGGATGACATCATGAGGATGACACAAGCATGACATGGGAAGGAAGGAGATGTGGTGGCTTTTTAACCACACAAAATCAAGGGCAACTAGTTAATTTACTAAAACAAACACAAAAATCAAACCAACCAAGCCAAGCAAATCATTTTTCATCAAAATCAAAAAGAAACCAAGGCATTGTTCTTCATGCTCTCGGCCAAAACAGAACCAGAACACTAAAACTGCTGTATCTCCTTCATTTCTCACTCAAATATTATGTTCTATAGCTCATTGGAAAGGTATTGAGATGGCCTACAACTCTTGTTCATAAGTCTCGTCTAAATAATCATGGTAAGACCCTCATTTTTACAGTTCTTTAAATCGGACTTTTAGAAACTTCAAAGCCTAACTTTGTGTTCTTGATTTCTTTGGAAAGATCAAGCTTGTAGGAGGCTCCCTAAGGCTTCCTAGCAACTTAACACCTCCCAAGGAAGGTATAAACTTCAAACCCTAGCCTTTACTTTATTTGTTAGTAAGTTTAATGGTTGGTGTTGTGAAATGAGAAGCATGGATTGTGATTATTAGTAGTTTGGTTTGATTTGGAAGTGTTTTGGTAATTGAAGCTTGATTATAGTTCATAGGTCTTGATTGTGGTTGTTTGAGTTGAAAACCTTGGAGATTATGGACTGATGTGGTATGGTTTAGGTGAAGTTTTGTTGTATTGATGGTTATGAGTTGGTTGGTGGTTAATTGGAGTAGTTTAAATATTGGTATTCGTGTAAACATAGCCGTCGTAACGTCCGATTTTCTTTGGACTGTTTTTGTGTATAACATTAGGACCCGAGAACCCCCTGCTATATTATGACCACTGCCATGTTTAGATAGCTCATGTTACGAGCTTCGTTTTGATATGTAGTTCGTTCGATTCCGATGCACGGTTTAGGAGAAACGACCGTTTCAAGTAACGGCGTTTCGCGAACGAAACTTTTCCCCTCGCCTTACTTTGAAACATAGGTTAAAGACCAAAAAGGGTTAATTAATGTATGAAACATTTATGGTAAGTGTGTTAGGCAGTTGGTAAGACACTCGCGAAGGAATCGCCTTAAAACTCATAAAGGTTAAATTATTAAAAATGGTGGAGCCGAGGGTACTCGAGTGACTTAAGAGAATCAGTAAGCGCAAAACAAGCGTTAGAGTCTAAGTTAGTTAAAGTATAGATTTACAAGTGACTTTAGTTTAATTCCAACTTACTTGTTGTTTATAGGTTACCAGACTCGTCCCGAGCCATTCGTAACCCCCAGTCGCTCAGGCAAGTTTTCTACCCGTTATACTGTTGTTGTGATGTATATATGTATATGCATTATCTTGCGATAGATGCATGATGTTTATATTAGCAAATATTGCAATATATTGAAGCATGCTGCTATGGTATATATATGCATGCCTGTTTCATATTCTTTCCATATATAATTGTTGATTCAGTTGATAATACCTATGCTAGAGGATAGCGGTAACTTGCATATACCCTTAGTATAGGGACCCAAAAGGTGGAAATATTTTCTAAACCGGGAGTCGAGGATCCCGAGTAGATTTTGTATATATGTATATATATACATATATATTTATATAAATATATGGTTATAGTTTTCAAAACTATTAATCGAATAAGGTTTATTCGATAACTTTATTTTATTTAATGAATATTATTATGAATATTCATCCGAGGACTTATGACTCCTTTATTTTATTATTGAATATTCATTTGAGGATGTATGACTCCTTTATTTTATTTAATAAATATTATTTATAATATTCATTCGAGGTATTATGACTCCGCTTATTACTGAAATATATTCCTTATTTTATTAAAGAATAAGGTGTCAATAGTCAAACTTATTTTCGATTATTCAAATAAAGATAGTACTTTCATATAAGTATATCTTTGGTTATTTGATATCCATTTCAAGTATAAGTTTTAATACTTCTACTTCGATTATTTTTATAAAGATTATTCTTTATGGGAATATTATTTAAATAATAATATTCAGACATTTTCTAAATATAATGGGGACTGATTTACTTCATTAAATCAGCTTTACCCCAAACATTCTTAAAAATGTTTTCGAGTCTTCAAAATGAATTTAAAAGGTAGAGCGGATCCCAAAACTTGTTTTTAAATTCAAGATCTTCCATTTTAAGGGGACTTGAATACTCGCTCAAAACCTAAGGGATCCGGCTCTGTGGTGTATTTTATATTCGCAACAAGGTTGCTGTTTTGTTAAATGAATCGATTACTTACCCAACACTCGGGAAGTAAAATTCTTGGAACAAGTTAATCCATTAACAGGCATCGCCTGGGAAATATCGGTGAGTTCTCCTTTCCAACTAGATACGACTTCTTGGTGGAGCCGTATCAACAAGTTTCTACTTGGGGAAAGGGGGAACGAGCTTTACGTTTCAGAGTCATGGATTTCATCTGAACTAGGAGTGGCGTAAGTGGTCGAGTGGCGCCGGCCCAGCCTTATTATATTGGCCCAAATGGCCTGGAAGTTCCGCTAAGGCGGTCCATTCCTTAGGAGTTCAGTGTTCGGTTGACAAGTAAATCCGACAGGTTCTCCTCTACATGTAGAAAATGGTGGGGTTGTACTACTACGACTGATCATCGTAAGTGGTCTTCCTGGCGCGGCAAACTTCCGTAATGAGTTCATCATCCAATTGGATATTTCTGCAACACTACCCAGAGCACTTCGATAGAAAGGCTACGGCTGGGCGATTGTTGAGTGTTGGCAGGGTCAAGTTTTCAAAATGATGTTTGCATCAAATGAAGTATCTCGTAACTTCATTTTATTTTGATGATATTTTAAAGATTTAATCTATTCAAATCTGGTCTTGTAGTCTCATCTACGTGATGAACTTTTGAAACTAATTATAACTTGAACGGTGGTAGTTCAAGTAGTATTTGGAAAAGATATAAGTATATTGGAGTATCTTGTAACTTCATCTTTTAAACTTATATCTAGTAAATGATTATCTTATGCATGACAAAGATTTTCAGAAAAACGTTGAGACAAGGTTAGATATATGAGATCACCTTGCAACAATATTTTTATACAGTTATAAACTGGAACTCTGTGTATATTATGTATGGAAGAGGACTTCCAAGATTTTGAAAAGTATATATGTATATATACTGAATATTTTGCGACTTCATCGCATTAAGATATCAACTTGGTTCATTTCTTTTGACCAAGACTTTCATGAGTACTATGAGAAGGCTCATATACTATTAATCATTATACATATTATTTTGGTGGGCTTGCTGCTCACCCTTGCTTTCTTCTTTCATCACACAACAACAGATAGAAAAGATGAACAGAACCAAGCTCCCGATTCGCAAGCGATTAGGAGACGTTCCGCAGTTTTCTAGAAGCATTGATGCCGCCGTAGCTGAGGTAGGAACTACCAATAGGCTAGGCTTTCAACTTTTGATGTACCAGATTTATTTATATTTATGAATTGTAATAATGGCAAAGAAATGTAAATTTATTCAGAAAACCTTTTAAGGTGTATTGGCAGATAATTGTGGAATAAAATGACTTGTGGTTATTTTTGGATGTTCATCTCTGAGACTATAACGTGTGGTGTGTGTGTTTATTGTGGGGTCACAGTACAGAGTAGTTGAGTAATTATTAAGATTGGGTGTTATTAAGGGAAATGGAACTCGTGACGACCCGGATCCCCGACCCCGGATCTGGGGGTGTTACAGAAATGGTATCAGAGCTAAGCGTTATAAACCTCAGAGATGATGGGACATTAAGATAATAAGTTCACTAAGATAATAAGAACTCTTGCCAAGTTCATAGTCGGACTACCTAACGTAGTACTGACAGTTAGAACCCTTATGGGAACCCTTATAAATGTAGCGATAGAAGCGTAGTTCGTTATCGTATATGGTAGCGGGACTCCGAACCCTGAAGTTGAGGAACATCAACGCGATGATGTTTTATTACTAATTGCAGATCAGATTGTGGATCCAATAGAGCGTCCTAACGCAGGACCGGATGATGTTGATATTGAGGATGTAGCGATTGAGGATGTTGTCCTAGAAGGGATAGTTGCTGAGGAGGATCCCATGGAGGATCCTGACGAGATTGGATAAAGGACTACTGATGAATTGATGACCCTGGTTGGGTCGACTACCAGAGGTAGGATAGGCCGGTCACTACCAGAGGTTCGTTCAAGTTTGTAAAGATAGTAGCCCCTTTAACGCGGCTTACTCGTAAGACTGAGAAGTTCGAATGGACAGAGAAATGCGAGAACAACTTTTAAGAACCGAAGCAAAGGTTGGTGACGTTCCCTATGTTGGCGTTGCCGGATGGAAAATGAGATTTTGTGAAATGTAGTGACGCTTCGCATAAGGAATTATGGTGCTTCTTATACAGCACAGCAAGGTAATCGCGTACGCGTCAAGATAATTAAGGGAATATAAAATTCGATATCCCCACCCATGAGCTTGGGCTCGTGGCAATAGTTTTTCCCTAAAGATTGGAGGCACTACTTGTATGGAGAGAAGTGCAAGATTTACATAAACTATAGGAGCTCTAGTACCTTTTTACGTAGAAAGAGCTCAACATACGCCAGAGGAGGCGGTTAGAGCTAATCAAGAATTATGATTGGGAGATTCTTTATCATTCGGGGAAAGCCAATGTGGTGGCTGATGCCCTTAGTAAAAAGGAGAGACTCAAGATGATAATGACTTTGGGAGGGTTGATAAGAGATTTTGAAAAAAAAATGGAAATAGATATGAAGGTAACCGGAGCTGGTACCGAAAAGTTGTTTGAGATTGCAATACAGCCCGAATTATTGGAAAGGAACATATTGTGCCAGAAAAAGTGATGAATGAAGGCAGAGAGCCAACAAATAGATATGAGATTAATACCGAGAGAGATGATAAGGGAATAATGAGGTATTCCTATAGAATTTGGGTTCCAAATATTTAAGAGCTTAAAGATGAAATCTTAGATGAAAGCTAGTTTGAGGAATAAGAGTTAGAGCAAATCCTGAATGTGATAGTCAGGGAGGACGCCATCAAGATAGAAGGAACCCATAACATAATGAAGTGGAAAATGAGGATTTTAACGTACAAGATAACCCCAAGTATGGGAGAAGGATGAAATATTCCATACTAAGGAAACGGAAAGTCGAGTAAGGAAAGGAGACCCGAGACGGTACTCCTATACGACAATTCATAGACCTGTCTAAAGAGAACTTAGACTATTATCCCCAACCACCACCCTGAGGGGACAATGCGGCAGGAAATTCTTTCATGACCTTTAAATCGTTAAGCTCTCAGAGTTCCAAGGAACAGGTTGACCTAGTCAAGGCAAGAGCCTGGCTAAAGGAAATATAGGAATCATTTGAGATTCTAAATGATTGACGAATCACAAAAGACTGTTTTTATCACTCACCCTCCTAAGAGAGAGACCACCTGCTGGTGAAAGGCCAAGGAAGGCACGGAGCAAGAGATTATAATAAACTGATTAAAGTTCAGCCAATTGTTTTCGGGAAAGTAATTCCCAAGGTTATGGAATAGTGTAAAAGCTTTAGAGCCAGAACAAAGGCAGACGAGTATGATGAATTATGAATCTAAGTTGTAAAAGTTATCAAGATTCGTTCTGAAGACACGAATCCAGAATGACGGGATGTTTGAAATCAATGCTTATGTTGTGTTGGTTCATGAAATAACGATAAGAGAAAGGAATATAAAGGCAAGAGAGTTTGAGGAATGATAAGGGAGTTGGGTATGAGGAAACCCTAAAGACTCGTAGAAATAGAAATAGAAGAGTATGTAATCGTCAGAATGAGGGTGATTCACCATGAGTTAAAATTGATGGTTGAAGGCATAAGAGTTATGTATATTTTATCCCCTTTAAGTTGGGAGGATTCGAGGGAAAACCTTGAGATAGTTTGAAGGATAAATAATGAGACGCGGATAGACTGAGAAGAAAAGAAAGTAAGAAATTAGGAAAATTGGATGAAGGAAGTGACCTTCAAGAATGTGAAGTGTAAGACCGGTGGCTTGATACCCAGAAAGGGAGACGCCAGGTATGAAAGACATCCCAACATTGAGGTGACTGTTGAGATAAACAACAAAAGTAAATAAGGAATTATTAAGAAGAAGTTCATGTTGAACACGACCAATATTCTCCAGAACATCCTTGTTATCGTTACCAAATTCGGCGAGTCAAGCGGACAACCGTTGTTATCTTTTGGAGGCCATATTGATTGACCCCATTTTAAATACATATGTCATTGTGAAATTAGGCATATACTATCGAGGTGGGAATGATTGAATAAGACACCCTTATCAGGATATATGACTTGATTTATCCATGGAAGGATGCAGGTACCTTTTAAGGTGGAATTAAGATAGACATCGGTACTTAAAATGAATCTAGGAGAATGCATAAAGGTTGGCATTTCACCCTTAATAGGGACAGTATGAGTTTTGACAGAATGATTGGGAAAGGGTTCAGGTAACAACAACCTCTAAGAATCAGTGGAGAAATTTTTCAGAAATATATAGACAATGATTCTGGTATTAATAATGGTATCTTGATATGCCCTGTATCTAGGGAATACAGGAGGAACGATTGAAGGATAACCTTAGAGGTTTTACAAGGAGAGAAAAGGTAATATTCAAAATTCTCAAGAATAGAAATGTTGATAAAGGAAATATGACGTAATTATAATGTTGCCAAGTGGGGCACGTGTTAACCACGAGAAAGTATGGATCGAACCAGTAATGGTCGAAATTGTTTAGGGCAATTAGGGACTTAAGATAAAAGATGTTCTAAGTATGATTAAGAGTCAGTCTTGGCAGTGATTAGCTCTAAAGAGTGAGGCAATAACTTACGGAAAACTGGTGATATATTTTTTTTTTTTCTTTTACTCATCAGATATTAAAGAAAAGCATTTTCACATAAGCTTTGATTGAAATAAGGTAAGAAAATTTAATTTGGAGAGTGGTTTCACAAATGACATTGACTGTAGGAACTATTTACTATCAGGAAAGGCCAAAGAGGTGGCCTACACTTTTAACGGTTACAAAGGATAATTGTAGGCGCCTTGTGCCATAAGGATACAGTGATGATGGTTTAAAAGCTTGAAGGTTGTATTATGGTTTTGCGAAGATTGACCATTCCTTCATGCATGATGTGCAATACCCCAGCCGTAATAGTAGTTGGTTAAAGGGTTCGTTTTAATTGTGTAATCGCCATGAGCGGGATCTTACTCTTAGAAGGTACTATCTTGAGAATGAGCCTGGACCCAATGTTTCACAAGGACTAAACGAACCTTTGAGTATAGTCTCTTATTTAAGGCATATGAATTTAGAATGGTATTAACCTGCTATCGTTGCTTTGATTGAAACTCTTCTAAAATTTTATCTGTCATGTCATGTATGTATGTCAGGATCAGGAGTGTTCTTCATGAATCAGAAATGGTGATTATGTTACCTCCTTAGAAGGATTTGATACGACATGTATGGACTCCGTATGGTTAGCTATTAAGATTTCATGGAAAGTGAATGATGACAGTGGGTCAGTGGTGGACCATAGTAAGGCAGCAATGATCGCGAGTAACGAGCTGATTACAACCGTGAGAGTTGTATTGGAATGGATGTTGAGATTGAGTACCACTAATCGGGTCGTGGTAGTGTATAAGTTATCATTGATAGACTAATTAAGTAGAGTATCTACCTAGTGAATATTTATTCTTTCTTATCAATAGAGAGTCGTATTATTATACGAAGAAGGTTGCGGTATAGAAATGGGTTCTAGTAACGATGAGGTCTAGAATGAGATCCCAGATTCGATTTCGATGTCGAGGGAGTTCAAAGGTG